>NC_092356.1:31303512-31444114 GCF_963676685.1 Mytilus edulis
TTGAAATCACACAAAACATTTTTAATCCCGCCGCATTTTTGCGCCTGTCTCAAGTCAAGAGCCTCTGGCTTTTCTTAATCTTGTATATTTTTTTAATTTTTGTTCATCTATATGTTTTGGAGTTCAGTGTGACGTAAATTTTCACTGAACTATTACACAATTTTATCTAGGGCCTGCTTGGGACCACCTCCCGGTGCGGGATGTTCTCGCTGCGTTGAAGACACATTGGTGGCCTTCGGCTGTTGTCTACTCTTAAGTCGGGTTGTTTTCTCTTTGGCATATTCCCCATTTTCATTCTCGATTTTATCCTATACAGTAATGCACACTGACAGATTGGCTCATTGTTGAAATAGTGGAAGATATTAGCAAGCAAAATCGAGGGAATTGTGCAAATGATGATACAAGCATGAAAATTACCACAAAGCATCATTAGTATATACTTTGTAAGAAATAACTGCTGGCCATTAAAAAAAATATTTTTTTCAAGATGGCCACGTTCATTTTCTAAAATGGCTGTTTTCTTTAGTTTGAAAATACTGATTTTTCCGGAAAACTTTTCTTTGAACTTCTTTTAGTAAAAACCAATTACCAGGTTTGAAGGCTACCTTCCTTACATCACATATTTATTAAAAATGAATATTTAACATATCCAGTATTTGCGCATGCCCGAAAATGTAACAAAATTCTTTCAAAAACATTTGAACTATTTACTATATATTTAGTGTTTTTAGATTTCTAATGATATTATGAATTGGTTTAATAACATTTTTCAAGGTTATGATACACATGTGTTTCACACTTTTGCGCATGTGCAAACTATTTATAGACATCAAAAGCGATTTGTATGCACAACCAGGCACTTCTCAGGTATTCGATGGTTAAGGCGAAAATGTGGTTAATCCCGGAGAAACATCAATTGTAACTGCAGAATAGCCACTTTTGGAAATGTCTAAGCAAATTCAGTGGGAATGGCCTGATTTGTAAGAAAAATATAAGTGTATCGTCATGTTTGTTGGATTGCACATTGAAATGACTTGTTATAAAACTCTGGGTGATATATTGCGTGATAGGGGATAGACATCTTGTCTTACTGGAGCCAATATTGCAACACCAAGAACGGCAGATTCTTTTTATTTTTGTTCAAATGTACCTAGGACTAGACAGGCGCATCAGACAACTGCATGTATTTTGCTTAAAAAATGTTAATTTCAGATTATGAAAGCAAAACTCAGAATATATAATTATGTCATGACTCTGTGACGTTCAATGATTTAAAAGACTGGTGTAAGGAAATAGAGTCATCTCGACCACAGTTTAATTACTGGCGATCAATTATAAATTAAGAACTTCTTCTGATTTTGGTATTATGCTCATTTCATGAGTGAGACTTCGTACTTTTCAAACAGTCCATATAAAGAATGATAGCGTCTTGTTTTATGTCTTGATCGTGTAAATTATGCTCGATCGTTACCGACTCATCTCCAAGATATGACATCTCTTCCCGAACATCACACACAGGTGGCAATAGAATTTGAAAATGATAATTTCACTGTACGTAAGACCAGCAAATTTCTTTCTTGTAACACAATTGATCAGGCACAAAAACAGAATAATGCAATTGTGAAGGGCGATGTTGGTGCCATAGGATTAACCGAAGATCCCTTTTAGACAAATGGATGGTAGCTGGACCAGGATTCAGTATACTAGAAGAATCATTTGAAAGATCTAGTGGTTTGGGTCATTCTAAATCAAACGAACGACATAATGAAGACTCTACGAAAACACAAAAAGATTTCTTTAAACAGCTTTAAAGGCTTTGCAAAGTGACGAACGAGTTTGGAAATTAATTTCTAGAAGAGTCGTCAGATTTGTAAAAAAATACTCCTTTTAGGAAATTGTTGATTCGGAAACAGGTAAGATATGTAAAATAAAGATATTGGTCCAAACAATAAAACCAAATAAAAAAGAACAACTTCCTAGTTTGGCCGCAAAATAAAACTGGAAACGTCTTTGTCAAAAACAAAGCTAGAGAACCTTAAAAGTAATTGCGATATCTTTTCTCGACTTTTCATTTCTGGTCACAGTAGACAGTTTTACTTGAATATTTCTTTATCCATAGAAACCTAACTGCTCCTCCGTCTTTATCTCAGGATGTCACTTGAAATAGTGGTATTAAATCGCTGCAAATGGGTTTACTTGAAACATTCTCCGATTTGCTGATCCAAATTCGGACGCATTTATCGTTGGTGGGGCAGCAATCGTTAATTCCAAGTCACAAAGTTGGGCAAAAATATTTGATGATTATGCTAATGATGTCATACTGCCTTATATAAAATCTTGCATCGATAAGTATTCAAAAGTAGACATTGTATTTGATGTTTACTAAATGAATGATAAAGGCTGTGACAAGACAAAGGCAAGGTTCTTGTGCCAGATGGAAAGGTGTTGGTTCTGGTAGAACACCAAGGGTATGGAGTAGTTTTCTCTGTGAAGATGGCAACAAAACGAAATTGGTCAAGTTTCTTGCTGACAAAATTGCTTCTTAAGAGACTAATAAAAAATGTGTATGTTACTCATGGTGAAAATATTCTTTGCAATTTCAATAAAGATACTTCCTATCTATCCCATTGTAATCATGAAGAAGCAGATACACGAATGTTTGTCCATGTTCGGCATGATTATGAAAAGTGTTGTAAAATGTAATTTTAGGTAGTACTGACACAGATGTAATAGTATCAAGAATTGCAGTAATTGCAAAATTAGGTAGAACACATTGTGGATAGGTTATGGAAGGAATAACGACTTTTGATGGCTTCCTGCACGTGACATATCAAATGCGTTTGGTCCTTGTTTAGCTCCTCTTCCTTTCGTCCATGCATTTAGTGGATGTGGCACTTTGTCGAATTGTCATGAGAAAGGCAAAAGGTCAGCTTGGCTAACAATGGAAGGTTTTCCAGATGTAAAGGACGTTTTTTTTAGGCCTTAGTATGAAGCGAGGCACGATGTGAATTGTTTACCTGGAAGCAGCGGCACTGTGATGCAATTCCGCCAACAAGAGGTTCTTTTCCAGAGCACAACAAAAAAAAAGTATATCAAGGAGGAGTTGTTTGGGCTCAGCCTGATTCATGTATTCGACAGGTACGTGTTCCAAGTCATGAACACTGGGGTTGGATGAAAGAAAGAATCAATGACAGTTGGAAACCAAAATGGACTTCTTTGACTGCCGTTGCATCCTCGTGTCAGAAAATTTTGAAATGCGGAGGCGAAAATTCAGCTGTGTTGGTAATTGTAGATGCTACCGTTCTGGCCTTCCTTGTACGGGTTGTTGTATAGACAACTATCAGATAATTCTAAAATAAGCAATCTGTCTTTCTAACCAAACTAGGCCTTTCAACTTAACAAAGGGTGTTAACTCTTGTTAAGTTGATGGAAATTATAAAAATATTTTCTACGTATTTGCCGCCAATTTGGAACCGGAAGTCACTATTTTTCTTCATTTATGTGTTGTTTTGACGTACTTAGGAACTGTTTTTAACGCTTTATCATAACTTACATTGGATTATACCTATAACACATCTTTCAAGGATTTACGTCCCTTGTGAAGTTGCTTGAAAGTATAAAAATTGAAATTTTTGACTTTTTTGCCGGCAGTTTGAAACCGGAAGTCACCTTCAGGTTCATTAATGTATTGTCTAGTCGTAATTTAGGAACTGTCATTTACTTTTTATCAAATATAACATTGGATTTTACACATAACACACCTTTTAAAGGATTAACGAATTATTGTCAATTTGTAATGACGCCATTTCAGAAATGTGCGGTGGCCATCTTGAAAAAATGATTTTTTTTTCTGGCCAGCAGCGGATTTTTTTTAAGTATCATTTAGTCAACCTTTATACCAAATTTCATGCTTGTATCACGATTTGCACAATTATGTCCATAATATCTCCCACTAAAAGTCACACGGGGACCTAAAGTTGTATATATTCGTCTACGCTATTCGGTTGTTTGCAGCCAATATCTTTTATATTCTTGATAACTTCGATAAGGTGTCAAATTTCTTGGGCAATTATTATTTAGTTTCAGAATACTGTTTCGGTTATTTCTTACTTACTAAAGGTGCTCTCTATTTATAAATGTTTTCACGATTATAACAACAATGCTCATGCTATGAGAAAAGGGACATTTCAGCTCCATCTATAAAAAATTCACGATTATAACATACAATAATTGCCAAACTATGAGTAAAATGGTAATGTCACGGACAACTACCCCAAATGAGGTAGTCAGATGTTTCATGTGGACTTAAATAATGGATTGTTATTACCCATGTGCGTTAGTTGATAAAATTGAGAATGGAAATAAGGAATGTGTCAAAGAGACAACAATCCGACCATAGAACAGACAACAGCAGAAGGTCACCAACAGGTCTTCAATGCAGCGAGAAATTCCCACTACCGGAGGCGATCTTCAGCCTGCCCCTAAACTAATATATATACTAGTTCGGTGATAATGAACGCCATACTAAACTCTAAATTGTACACAAGAAACTAAAATTAAAAATAATACAAGACCAACAAAGGCTAGAGGCTCCTGACATGGGACAGGCACAACAATACGGCGCAGTTAAACATGTTTATGAGATCTTAATCCTCCCCCTATACCTCTATCCAATGTAGAAAAGTAAACGCATAACAATACGCACATTAAAATATTTTTGTAACTACAGTTTTTAACACATGTCCCTTCGAAACTTAGGAAACTTGTAATCAATAGCCCCATATTGAAGCTGTACAACTGCTATGATTTATTTCTTCATGAATATTTGTTTGTAATCGGTGGTCAAATATCATAGTGTTTAAAAATAAATTTTGAAAGAAAATTAAAATTTACAGATAAAAAACGACAGTAAAGTATTTAATTTTTTTCGGTTCTTGCAGCCCGGTCAAAATTGTGTTGCACGTGATAACTTTAGAAGACCACATATTATCAAATATTACAAGTTAGGAAATAATTACGCCTTAATTAGTGACAAGAACAACATTGGTATGTCAAAAGAAAGGAGCTGTCTCTTTTGGCATCTGTTTTCAATGATAAAGTTATGTAATCAAAGTTGAAAATTGTTATTAGTTTTATTACGTTTATGTTCTTTTTGAAAAATTTATTAAGCGTTTTTCAATTAACCCTTGTTTTCAATATTTTGTGTGAATCATATTGGTATTTGTCGTTGGTTTTAGCTTGATATATATCAACATACTTGTACAAAGTTTACATATCTCTATGAAGTAATTTTTAACAAAAGTTTTATTAATTTTTCCGTATGTTCTCATGCTTGTATGCACTCAATTCTTTACAAATAATTTAAATTAGTTTTAGACTATATGCAATATTGAATATTTAGATAGCAGAGGGTAATAAGTGTACGTGCAATTCCAACAGATAATTAGATAGAATTACTGTGGATTGATTTATTTTCGTGGCTACTAATTTTTGTGGATCGAGAAACACGTGCATATTCGAGGATAATTAGTTTCGTGGTTATGGCAATGTATGCATATATTCCTTTAGAAAATTTGTTATTCGTTAAATATTTTAATTCGTGGTTCCCATGTACCCATGAAATCCACGAAAATTGATATCCAACGAATATTAATGAATTCACAATATAATCGCGATAAGCTCATAAAAATGAGGTCAGTTTAATGTAATTGCAGTAAACAGTTTTTAGTCTGGATATGGAAATTCTGACTTGACACTTTAAAATGTTCTATTTCGACTACTTGCAAAAATATAGATGTTTTACCATAACTCTTCATATTGTTATGGTTTGGATGTAAGCTGAAGGTTTGTATACACATAGTCAGACAACTTATTCCTGCTCCGTATCTTCTAAACAAAAAAAGTACGGACGTCATACCCAGTTAATTGGTTGTTCTGAAATATCTTTACAACACATGACAGGATGTATTTTTTTTTATTGTCGCCACTAAAACCCGTCCGGTTTTATTTTTTATTAGTGATCGTGTTGCTCAGACGCTTGTTTTATATGCTGTGATTTGTGTATTGTTATTTGTCGTTTTATATTTTTTGCCGTTGTAATGCCAATTATGTTCGACCGTTTAGTATGAATATTGGTAATTTTCTACCCTCATTTTTCATTTTTGTCGTTTGCTGTTAAAAAAAAGGGACGAAAATGAAAAAGACAAACAGAAAAACAATAGTACACAAGACACAAAACATAGAAAACTTAAGAATAAGCAACACCAACCCCACCAAAAACTAGGGATGATCTCAGGTGCTCCGGAAGGGTAAGCAGATCCTGCTCCATATGTGGCACCCGTCGTGTTGCTTATGTAATAACAAATCCGGTAAATAGTCTAATTCGGTAGGGCACATTCATTAAAAGAAAGTGGATTGTAGTTACGACGTAAAGAACCAACGAGTATAAACAGACATATTTGATGATGATGATGGTTGTCGTTTGTTGATGTATTTTATTGTTTCTCGTTTTTATATATATATAGATTAGACCGTGTGCTTTCCTGTTTGGATTGTTTTACATTTTTTGAGCCCTTCAAAGCTTTCTATTCGGTATGAGCCAAGGCTCCGTGTTGATGACCGTACTTTGACGTATAATGGTTTACTTTTACAAATTGCGAAATGGATTGAGAGTTGTTTCCTTGAAACTAATTCCAAATCTTCTTATATCTGTATTTTATAAAATAGCATATATTTTTTTTAAGGTATTTAGGGAAGATAAGACAAAAATGACCAGGGAGGTCTGATCGTTAAAGAACAACTTCAGTCTACCCTTAAGTTAATCTGTTCACTCTTGTATCACACGTTCCGCTTCGTTTGTCCTTTATCTAATTAGAGCCAAGCCTGATAATTGTGACAGGAGCACAGTCATGCCAAGTCCCGTCGTTTGATTCTTTTTTTGACATAGTTTAAGACTTTGTATTCAAAATCATATGCAGCAGCAAAAAAATACTGACGTCATTGACACAAAGGAAGGCCTCATGGAGGTGTCCAAGTTATCACATAATCACATTTTGTTGGCCAAATAATCACATATAATCATTTTTTTCTCAACAAGATAATCAAAGAATCAAATAGACAGTCCTAGATAATCTAATAATGAAAAATCAATATGCTGTCTCGAAATCAAATAATCCCTTTTAAAACGACCAAGTAATCACAATATAAAAAAAATCTTGAGAAAGCTGACCATGGAAATCAGCAAAACTTTTAAGACCATAGAAATTAGTCTGAGAATGAATCCTTGATAGCAGAGCATTGATTGTTTCTGTATAATTGTTTGGCCATTAGCTGTTTATCATTATTCTCTTGTCTGTAAAATCAATGAACCCCGTAAATTGCTGTCTCTTTGGGGAGTACCAACAATCGTTTTAGTCGTGCCAAAAAACAAGTCAAAGATTAAAAAAATATCATACGTCTTTATAGTTATGAACCTCGCAAATTGCTGTCTCTTTGAGGAATCCCAACAATCGTTTTAGTCGTGCAAAAGCAAAAAAAACAAGTCAAAGATTATAAGATATAATCATTTTTTTTAAAGTTATGAACCTCGCAAATTGCTGTCTCTTTGAGGTTTCCCAACAATAGGTTTAGTCGTGCAAATAAACAAGTCAAAGATTAAAAAAATATCATACGTCTTTATAGTTGTTCACCTCGCAAATTGCTGTCTCTTTGAGGATTCCCAACAATCGTTTTAGTTGTGCCAAAAAAATAAGTCAAAGATTAAAAAACATCATACTTCTTTATAGTTATTGCCAAAAAATCACGTCAAGGACACCAAAGGTATATTATTTTCACATCCCTGATTGTCATTTAACCACTACCAGCAGGAGTTGTAGGTTGAGTAATGGTAAGTGGGCAGTGGTAGCTGCAGCAGTGGTAACATCTGCAACAGTTGTAGCTACTGCAGCAGCAGTGGTAACTAACCCAGCAGTCAGAGCTAAAATAGAAAAAAATGTGAATCTATCTAACATCAATAGAAGAAGAAACAAATCTCAATAAAGCAATATTACACACACTAGGTAAACACACTATATAACAGTTTGGTGAAGGTATTTTTTGTACATCATATTTTTTTTAAATTTTATTTAAAACCATTACATCGGTAAGTATAATGTCAATTCGAGCAAAAATACAATTTTTTTTTGAATGTCTTCAACAGCCAGTGGTAGCAAATGAAACACTTTTTTATCAATGGAAAAAGGTAGTTTTTAACTCTCATTTAAGTATATGATATTAAATCTTTTACTTTCACTTTCCAGTAGGATTTGACAATGACCGTATTAGTGTATTACCAATGTTATTTCAACTGATCGGGCGGAACTTACGTTTCAATTTGCATAAGTAAAGGCAACAGTAGTATACCGCTGTTCAAAACTCATAAATCCATGAACAAAAAACAAAATCGGGGTAACAAACTAAAACCGAGGGAAACGTATTAAATATAAGAGAAGAACAACGACATAACACTAAAATGTAACACACATAGACAAAATCCCGCGAGAATAACAAATATAACATCAAAACCAAATACATGAATTTGGGATAGACAAGTACCATGACACGTCTTATCGCAATGTGAATTTACACTCAAAAATAAGAGAAAACAAACGACACAACGTTATAATGTAATACACACAGAAACGAACTATAATATAACAATGGCCATATTCCTGACTTGGTACAGGGCATTTTTAAAGGAAAAAATGGTGGGTTGAACCTGGTTTTGTGGCATGCCAAACCTCGCACTTTTATGGCCATGTGAAATATAACATCAAAATGACAACACAGGACTACAATATAAATAAATTGGAGAACACAATTGACAAAGAATCACACGAACAACAGCCAACAAAAGGCAACAAGTTCAAAATTTTAATACGCCAGAAGTGTATTTTGTCCACACAAGACCTACGTGTGACGCCCAGATACAAAAGTTTGAAAGCCGAAACGAGTACAAAGCCGAACAGCATCGAGGACCAAAAGATCAAAAAGGTTGTGCCAAAAACGGCAAGGGTTTTCTGTTAGTTACCAGAAAATCCCTATTATTTAGAATAATTTATACTTTTGCAAACAGTAAATTTTATAAAATGAATATTTAAAAGATGTACATGGTAAAACTGAAGTATTAACTAATTACAGGAAACAACTGAAATACATTTACATAGCCAGACATTTGAAACACAAAAGTAGACACATCCGAATAAGTTTAAACCTCTACGCCAAGTGACGTACTATTTGAAACTGAAAAATGACGAAAAAATGACGTCATTTGAATTTGTAAAACAGATCATCAAAAAATGAAAAATGACGTCATTTGAATTTGTAAAACAGTTCATCAAAAAATGAAAAATGACGTCACATAAGAATGAATAAGATAGAATTAGGATTGATTTAAGATTATATATTTGAACTAAATACTGATATTGCATTTAATAACAAAGCACATTTTAATACTTATTAATATCAAACTAAGGTAGCAATTAACTATATTATAAAACTATGTCCGGTTTGTTTTGAATCTGCTTACCCTTCCGGAGCACCTGAGATCACCCCTAGTTTTTGGTGGGGTTCGTGTTGTTTATTCTTTAGTTTTCTATGTTGTGTCATGTGTACTATAGTTTTTCTGTTTGTCTTTTTCATTTTAGCCATGGCGTTGTCAGTTTGTTTTAGATTTATGAGTTTGACTGTCCCTTTGGTATCTTTCGTCCCTCTTTCAAACGTAAAATATCGTACTGATTACGTTGAACGAAATCAAATCTGATAAATGAAGGCGGTGATTAATTTTCTTTACCATAACACATAAATATAATAGAAAAGACGTCAACACATTTGACAAAATCCGATGAGAATTACAAATATAACATTAAACATTTAAACGAAATACATGAATTTGGGATAGACAAGTACCGTACCACGTCTTATAGTAATGCGAGTTCACACTCGGCAAAACAGTCACAATCGGAAATAAGTCACGTTTGGTAATTAAAAGATTAGACGACATTATGACAAAACACAATCTACCATGTGGTAAAAATGTCCTTAGCTAGTTTGGTCAACGAAACATCGTATGGATCCACCAAATCGTGATGGTGTCCATAAAATTTACGGAGTGTCAATTTTAATCTGTCCTCCTCATAACTTTGTTGGAGCAGTTTCTGCGTAAGGAACACACTCCTGTATATGAAGTCCGTATAGTGTGAACAAGCACGAGAATAACGTATCAATTGTGATATGTAAACACCATACGAAGGGGCAGAGGGTATGTTACTGCTGAGAAATGGGAAATTGATAATTGGGAAGTTGAAATCGTCCCGTTTATCATAGATTTTCGTGTGAAGTCGTCCATCTACGTCAATATTGAGGAAAAGATCAAGGTATGAAGCAGTCCTTCTAGTATCAGTGGTATCCTTAATTTCAAGTTCACTTGGATATATGAGATGTAAGTATTGGCTGAATTATGGGTTATTCAATGATAGAACATCATCAATATATCGAAAAGTAAAATTAAAGAATTTCGCAAGGTGCTTTTTCTTTTTGTCTTTTAGAAGGTTCTGAATGAATTCTGCTTCATACGAGTACAAAAACAAATCAGCCAGCAGGGGTGCACAATTAGTACCCATTGGAATACCGACTGTCTGTTGAAATATAAATCCTCCAAACTCAACAAATATATTGTCGATCAAAAAGTCCAACATTTTGATAATATCATCTTCTGTATATTTTCTGGGAGATTCAGTGTGATTTTTCACAAAATATGAATTATTGTAACCCAAAACAAGAAATTTGTATCTACGATTTCCATTTTTATAGAAAAAGCTCTGTTTTATGAGATGGTGTAGTCGATCTTTCAACTGAGCATGGGGAAAAGTAGTATATAGCGTAGAAAAATCAAAAGTTTTTATGTTGCTGCAAAATTGCAAAGATTGTGATTGAAGGTTAAGCAGTAGATCTTTCGAATTTTTGAGAATCCACATCTGGTTAACACCACTGGTAGAATATATCTCCTCACAATATTTTTGAAGCCCATCTTTAACTGTCGAAAGAATAGTAGTCAGTACTTTAGAAAGATATTTGGTCGAACATTTTGAAGACCCAGCTATGTATCGTTCTTTATATGGAGTTTTGTGTAATTTAGGTATCCAGTATAATGAAGGCAAGTTTTCTTCGTTTTCTTTGATGTTGATACCAAAAGAAAGAAGGACAGATTTATGATTTTGTAAAATTTCGTCCTTGGTAAATGATGTTAAAGAATATGTAGGATTACCAGTAGTTTTATCAATTCCAAGCTCCACAGGTTCCATCAGAGGACAGTCTATTATATTATTCTGTTTGAAACTTTTCTGATTGTGAAATTTACTTTAAATGTGATTTATAATAAAATAAACAATAAACATTAAATGTTTGGACCCTATTTTTCTATCCTTGAATATGATCAATTCTATTTGCAACCTATCCTGTATACCCCTGCCCCCATACAAAAAGCATTCGGAATATAAGGGATTAAAAATATTTCAAAACTTAATTGAATAACGACATATGCATATTGTGCAACTGATATCGCGAAGTTTTACTTAATACTGCAACTAGTTGTGTTTACTTCCTAAATATAGTAACAAAGTTATATTTTGTATGATGTCAATTTCATCACGGAACACTTTTTCGACAATCAGGGGTTCGTTAAGGGATGAAAATAAGTTTGACATTTGTGTTACGATTTAAAAAGTTATCAATGTACATGTATTAGGTTGCAGTATAAAAACAATATTAATACTTTTTTGTACTCGACGCAAAACTGGGGAAGGGCTCGGTAGAATCTCGCTCTTCCCAAGTTTCTCAGCCTCATACAAAAAAGGTTTATATTTTTATTTCATTACCGTAATATTGTATACTTCTTATCCACAGGTTCCAAAGTTGGACAAGTTTTACGTGTTTTTAAACTTTGCTTTACAAGAAAATCAACGGCTGGGTTTCATTGTTTATTTTGCTAATACACGTATAGTGTTTACATATTCTAAGCGGATCAATGACCATAACTGGACACTTCATTGATGAGTTTATCCCAAAACACCTGTTTAAAGATGGACTGGTCTATGATGAGCAAACAGGTTAAACCCCGCCAAGTCAAGTGAAATAAATCAAGTAATAACAAATACAGGGAAAATTAACCCTACTTCTTTGTCGAGTAGGACAACTAAGCACAAATAGTACATGAATACAAACAGGTCAAGTAAGTTGAACATATACCTGCTACGGCAGCCGCGGGAGTTGCGGCCATAGTATTTGCTGTTCCGCTCATAAACTTATCCCGCTAATATTACAATAAAATATCAATAGTTAATGAGAATAAATATTCACGATTTTAATTTACAATCAGAAGAAGGACGTCTTTTTTATATAAGGCTTTTAATATATAAAATATACCACTGCGTGTTGTGTGATAATATATTTTCTCCAACGATATTTTTACTGCTGTATATTTAAAACGCGAGGCTTTTAAAACGACATGCTTAAACCTTTATCTTTCTTTTTCATTGTCTGTAACAGAGGGGCGAAAGATACCAGAGGGACAGTCAAACTCATAGATTGGAAATAAATTGACAACACAATGGCTAGATATAAAAAGACAAACAGACAAATAATAGTACAAAAGAGACAATATAGAAAACATGTAAAATGACGAGTTATATCATTAAGAATGGTCGCCCATATGACGTCACAACATGTTCAAAAGTCATTTTAGTTTAAAATTAGAAAATTTACCTTCATACGAATGCAATATTCATTTAAATATAACCTGATTTAACAATACGGCATTTACGACGGCAATAAATAAGAAGAAACTATAAGTTATGGTAGTACTAACGTAGAAGTGGAAATAAAAGCAGGGGTAATAACGATCCAAATCCACCATTAAGTCCGCCATCAAAGTCACCGTCTAACCCTCTATCAAGTTCGCCATTTAAATCACCGCCGAATTCACCACCAAATCCACTTTCCAGTATTCCTTCGCCTTCGATAACATAAACTGTCGGTCTTTCATCAACATCAGAGAACAATGCAGGTGCAGGAAATGTTCTGAACCCGCCACCTGGTGTACCAAAAATGGATGGTCCTATTCGCGATGGTGGTGGAAATATCTGACAACTAACATGAATAGGACCATGCGTTATTCTAATAAAAAAAAGTTATGACAAGCCTGGTTAGTTTAAGATACGCCATCTATTAACAGAAAAACGTATTTATATAGTTATTTTAATATTACAATGAAGAAAAAACATTACACATCGAACGGCAGGGATGAACGGACAGACACACAAATCAGTAAATATATCATGTAGCACTGCTATTATAAGTTTATTGTGAAACAATAAGATCACAACACAACTGCAATCAAATATTAAAAGTATTTTTGTAAGAGCAATGATATCATGCTTAGATAATGTTGGTTTCTAGAAGATGGCTTTCTCATTGGCAATCATACCATATATTCTTATACACCATTAACATGGAGGTCTCTTTCACACTTTTGTTTTAACCTTATAATTTATGAATAAAAAAATGAGAACGGCATTTCGTGTCGTATTTTATTATATTTATTTCCTCAAATATAATTTTGATGTAGTATTTTTAGAATTCACCCTTTAAGGCAACAAATATAGATAAAGTTATATATTGCAAAGTAATGTTCGATTCATTTGAATACCGATCCTGGGCCTAGTATTCATTATTATCTTGAAAAGGAGCTGCCTCGGATAGAAATCTACCATATGCAAGTGCACATTTACATGTACATGTATTAATCTTTGATTAGCTTCAGGAAAATATAACTTGTACAAGTACGAAATAAAAGATGAATTTTGGTCTATGTAATAGGGTTCTTATAACAACGCAATTTTCAAACAGTTACATACTTTTCATCGAGATATCAAGCCGAAATAGGATAACAGATATATTGATATTCACTTGCATAAGGTCGATTTCTATCCGACAGAGCCCAAAGGCCCAAAGGTCGAATACAATAAGATCAACCAAAATTATAATCAAAACAAAAAAATAACTGAGTTATGTTTCTAATACTATCTATTGAATCAAGTAATGTGTATTCAACGAGCAATCAATTAAATAAAAAATATAATATAAATGAAAATCTCTTTCTCTTTATGAGAGCGCACAAAAACATTATATGATGTCAACGAAGTTGCACCGATACAAAGTGAAAGGCCAAACCAGGTAAAACAGTTCATTGCATTTTCTACTTTAAATGTATAAAAAGTTTATAACAACTAATCAAAGAGTGAAAATATTGAAAAATGGTCAACGCATGACTGTTCAACATTGCTTATTTACACGACTTCGTGAATAAATGTGTCTTTGGTTACTCGTTAAGCGTTGGTCGACACTCTTATGTAAATAGCTTTTTTTAGTAAATAGAAATCATAAATGAGAAATTTATTAATTTTTTTTATATTTCTCATTAACCGTATATACTAAAGACCTAAATTTTTTTATATGAGTTTTTTTTTTATTATGACCTTCAATTTTAGAACAAGGTCAATTGTAATTTTGACATTCTAAATCTACACCTTTGCTTTTCCTTCATATTTATACATTATTTTGTATAAAGTTGCAAGACTTTGAAAAAGCCGACCGCGAGTGAACTTGCATAAAGCGGAAGAAGTTAATGCTGTACTTATTCAATGAAAAAGTATATAGAATCATATATTTTTGAAATAAGAGTCAAATTAACTATAATATAATATAAAAGCGGAATTTCATTTTTGAAACCGTAATTAACAAATTATCAACCTTTTTTCAAACTAAACTGTAGAAACCATATATTTTTGAAACCAGTATACAATAATCTATCATTTGACACAAAAAAGGATATGTTAAACTTTTCATATCAAATACTTCTTTGAGTGCGGAAAGGCCTTCGATTCTTCTCTGAACAATTTTGTTTAATCTTATTCTTTGCTTGTGCCTTTTTTAACTTTCGCAGTATTATTATCTCAAAAGATGTCGCTTAAATTTTGGAATATGATACTTTGACAGTGTATACGCTTTAAAAATTACCCTGTTTTAATAATCGAGCACATTTAATCATGAGAGATATTTCCCAAAACACTGTTTTTCTTGTTTCCACTACTTCTTAGCAACCATAAAAGATTGAGACATATTTATTTTACCAAACAACTCCCTATATCTTCGGGATGTTGGCAATTATGTTGATCGAAGCTATCCGTAGACTCCAACGAGAGTTATTCCCCCTTATGCATTTTGTATGAGGGTAATGCATTTCTTACTGGTAACCCAAAATTGATAGATACATATTGTCTTTTGATGGGAGGTCCTTTTTTAAGAAATAAAGGTCAATGTTAAAGGTCAAGGTCATGTTCTAAATTTTGGTTACATGACGTAACACATACTGTTTGGGTGAAAGTGTACGCTGGCATTAAATGGATGTTTATCACATACTGTAAATTCAGAAATTATTGCGTACATTTATTATTGCGATTTTGTCATTTTAAACTCAAATGCGATTTTGATTTTTACGATTTTGAGAACAGTACATATCAAATAATAAGGACATCAAAATTAAATGAACAACTGGTTATTTTGGAATGACATATTGATGATTTAATTAATTGAAAATTAATCATAGTATATTCTTCTGCACAAATAAACAGTTCAAGCGTGTCCTTCTTTATTTCAAATAATTAAATAATCACCGAAATCCAGCAGTTTTCACATCTCTGAATGGCCCAAGATCCAGTATAACAAAAATCATTTGACCGCATCAACCAACACTGACCATATTAGCACTATATTTTGTAAATATATATAGCTTCATAGTAAATCAGTAATATTTCTATGTCAGGATGGATTGTATAATAAAGATGACAGCAATATCGGAACACAATGACTCAAAATGTTTTCTGCATCAATTTAGAGTGCCAGCATGTCTTCTTTTTATTCAAAATATTGAAACGTAAACCAGTAGTTTTGATACCGCATGCTGACTCGTATAACAAAATTATTTGACCGCATAAACCAAAACTGACTATATTTGCAGTTTATTTTGTAAAT
The DNA here is from genome assembly GCF_963676685.1 of Mytilus edulis. Lineage (NCBI taxonomy): Eukaryota > Metazoa > Mollusca > Bivalvia > Mytilida > Mytilidae > Mytilus > Mytilus edulis. Next base: position 31,319,638 of record NC_092356.1, read on the forward strand.
ATTTATAGCTTTATGCATTGTTATAGTTAATCTGTTATATTTCTATGTCAGAATAGATCGTATAAAAAACGGTGACAGCAATATTTGACGGCATCAACCAAAACTGACTATATTTGCAATTTAGTTTGTAACAATACATAGCCGCATAGTAAATCAGCAATATGTTGATGTCAAGATTGAATGTATAATACAAATGACAGCAATATTGAAACAAAACAACTTCAAAATGTGTGTCCGCATAAATTTTGAGTGCAAACATGTCCTCCTATTGTTCTATATATTGATACGTAACAAAATTTCAGTTGTTTTTGATACTTCAGACTGAGTCGTTCAACAAAACTATATGACCGCATCAACCAAAACTTACTTTATTTGCACTTTGTCAAGCAAATCTGAAATATTTGGAAATTAGGATGAATTGTATGATACAAATGACAGCAATATTGGAACTCAATGACGACAAAATTTTGTCCGCATTCATTCACAGTGCCGGCAGATCCCTTTTTATTCATTATATGGATAACTAACACACTTTTAGTATTCTTTATACCTCAGGCTGACTGGTATATCAAAGTTATATAACATGTATCTACCAAAACTGACTATATTTGCACTTGATTAAGTAAATCTTTATAGCCGCATAGTAAATCAGCATTTTTTTATGTTAGGAATGAATGTATTATACAAATGACAGCAATATTGGAACACAATGACTACAATTTGTTTTCTGCATTAATTTAGAGTGTCAGCATAATTATCCTCCTTTTGGAAGGCATTGTTTTAAAACATTACACGGGGAGTTAGATACTAGAAGATGCCGACAATATAGGCCGCAACATGGAATCAATTGGTCGTGAGATTACGTTTCATTTCATTGCAGGATCATTCTTTCAGGTTTGTCACAATTGATTGGAGTATGCGTCAGATGAAAGCGAAGAGAGGTAAATATTGCACTTTTCAGTTGACTGACAGTGTATCATCGTTGGCGGATGTTTCATTTAACCGAAGGTAAGATGAGTTCCTGTTCGTGTTTCGAATGCTTTCAAAAATATTTCAATTTGTGTTGAAAAAAACGGAAAAGACATCGGTGATTAGTTGGGTAATTTTGCGCTCCATGTCAAGAGATATTGGAAATTTTCCTGTTCAGGAAGAAACGTTTGACGATCAAGTTTTCGACCGAATATAACAACACTCTGTCTGACCGCAGGCTTGGTTTATCGACTGCATGGGAAGACATCAATGGATTAACCCGGATAGTTTTATAGGGACAAATGTCATCAGATTACTTTCAAGATTAACTTTGCACCTTTAAAGGTAAATCCTTGTGCTTAAAAGCTATGTTTGCTTTGAACAAACTTTTTCCTACACCGCACTTGTTTGTATCAAGAAAGGAAAGTGTGTTATGCTAATACGCGTACTAAATACACATAAGATGACGAAGAGATAGACCCATATCTCTAGTTGATGAAGAAAAGAGCTATTGTATTTAGCTTTTTAAAGACAAGTTATATTATGGTCATGACCAATTTTGAATTACAAGATAAGAAAATTGGCATTACATTGCAGTTTCCATCACTTCCCTAAAAAAATTGATGAGTTTTATCTTTTTTACCTGGATAATCCCACTTAGAATTACACCAAGGTGTCTCTCTACAAAAAAACTTCGATGAAAATTCAAAACGGAAAGTCAAAATCAAATGGCAAGATCAAATGATAAAACAGATCAAACGAACGGACAATAACTGTCATATTCCTGACTTGGTACAGGCATTTTCAATTGAACCTGGTTTTAAAGCGCTAAACCTCTCACTTGTATGAGAGTCGCATCACATCCAATTAAATTGACAATGATGGGTGAACAAAATGTCACAAATAGGCGAACAACAACAACACGAACCCCAACAAAAAACTGGGGATAATTTTAGGTGGTCCAGAGGATAAGCGGATCATACTCCACATGTAGCACCTGTCGTGTAGTTTATGTTATTACAAAATAAATAGTCTAATTCGGTAAGTCACATTCGTGAAAAGGGATATATATTTTATTAGTGCTGTGCTCCAGGGGATTTCAGTACTGTGATTAACGGCGGCGCAGAAAGTATTCCTTAAAATCTGATATTTTTCACCATTCCTAATCTAGTGAAACACTATTGAAATAATAAAACATAAATTCACATTTCATATAGCATCGAAACGTTGAATGCGCTAGTGCGATGTTGTTGCTTATCACAGGGATTATCAACTGCTGAATTGACGACAGAAGTCAACCAATAAAATTTGGCGGAACATGACTTTTTGCATAAGAACATTTTTTTCTTTCAAATCCATATTTAGCATGCATGAAGGTTAAAGCAAGTGCAGTGGTATAATGATCTATAATGTCAATTTCCAAATACAAAAAAGAAGATGTGTTATGATTGCCAATGAGACAACTGTCAAAAAGAGACCAAAATGTCACAGATATTAACAACTAAAGGTCACCGTACGGCCTTCAACAATGAACAAAGCCCATACCGCAAAGTCAGCTTCAAAAGGCCCCGAAATGACAATGTAAAACAATTCAAACAAGAAAATTCACGACCTTATTTATCTAAACAAGTAAACGAAAACAAATATGTAACACATAAACAAACGACAGCCACTGAATTACAGGCTCCTGACTTGGGACAGGCACATACATACATAATATGGCGGGGTTAAACGTGTTAGCGGGATCCCAACGACCCCCCTTACCCGGAACAGTGATTGATTCCATGTTATACAAAAGGCTGATTGATTCCATGCAATACAAAACATAATGAAAATCGTCGTTCCGCCTGTGTTGGCATGAATGTTTTGGTAGACCAAATACGTCAACGTAATCTGTTAACATGTTGGCTTTTATTTTCAAATTGTCAATGATGGAATTTTTCTTTACAACAGCTAAATATGATGAAGACATGGATCACCAACTCGGGTCACGTGAATATGATGGACATACCGTACGTCAGATTATTCATAAATCAAACAAACTTCTAACAAAACCGAATTCAAAATCACATTTCTGTTTATGTTTAATACCAAAAATATACCTTTTTTCAAATCATACCTTTCAAATTGTAGATTATGCCACAACTATTTTGGTCTCATGTCGAATTTCTCTCCACTAAACCCTTTGTGAGACGATAAGTATACCGTTAATGAGATACGAAATACTCTAAATTATAAAGAACACACACAAAATAGTTTACGTGATTTTGAGAAATTAAATGTGATGTTGATGATAAATGGTTCTCTCTGTTGAATGTATTAATAACCTTGTGACAATTTAGGGGATCATTACGTATTGTACAATTTACTGCCCTGCAGATGTCTTCAATTTTCAATTTTATGATGTTTAAGCCAGTTTTTCATTTATTCATTATTCTCGTCCATTTGTTTGATGTGCTATAGATTTTGCATTTGATTAGGGACTTTCTGTTTTAATTTCTTCTTTTTTCCGGAATTCATTGTTTTTGTGATTTTACTTGTTCCACTACTATGGATTTATTACATTCGTTGTAAACCAATTATCGATGGTTTCGTGGGGTACAGGTGAAACATGAATTTAAATATTCAACACATGACAAAGCCTTGTATGCAGAAATTAGCAAAACCACGAAAACTAATATCTTCAAAAAAAAGTTTTTATGAATTCACGAAAATTTATATCCACGAAAAAAATGAATCTACAATTCATTCTATGCTTTATATTTCAGCAATAAATTATTTTTATTCTTCATTTTTGACCCTCTACATAATGCCATTTTGCTCTATTTTGTTATTCCAAACCAGAACCTCGTATATTGCTGTCTCTTTGAGGACTTCCCAAAATCTCGTTTTATTCGTGCATTTATAAAAGGAATGATAACAGGATTATAAACTATTTATATTAGCATCAAATAAACAAACGTTGGGTACACACAATATTTATGTTCGTTTATTAAGTAGTGGTGGGAGCAGCAGCAGTGGTGGCAGCAGCAGCCGTGGTGGCAGCAGCCGCAGTGGTAGCGGCAGCAGCAGCGGCAGTGGTATCTACTGCGGCAGCAGCTGAAATAGAAAAAAGAGACAATCAATTTACATCATAACAGTCATGAAATGATATAGTGTATTAAACAGATGTAGCGGATAGGATATGAGGGGTCGAATATTCCAATTTCTAGGGAAGAAATAATTTTTGGAAATGAACCTGTTTTCGTTTGTTGATGTGGTTAATAAATGTGTGTCGTTGCAAGCTTTTTATATAGATTATACCGTTAGTTTTCCCATTTGAATGGTTTTACACTATTAATTTTTCGGCTCTTTACAGCTTGATGTTCGGTGTAAGACAAGACTACACGATGAAGACCGTACTTTGACCTATAATGGTTAACTTTTATAAATTGGGACTTGGATGGAGAGTTGTCTCATGGGCACTCATACAATCTCTTTTCATATTTGTTGTCCCGGTAAGACTGGTTTGTAAATAAAGCAAGGCAGTATAAAAAAAAAGTTTACAAAAGGCTAAATAATCTGTGTTTAAAAAACAATTCGAAGTGAAATAAACAAGCGTGACTAGCAACAGGTGAAATAGAAAATTTTGTTTCTTGAAAAATAACGCTCACTCTTTGTCCCCCTCATTTTCTTTTCCCTCGTAATTGAACGTCTCCTTACTGTGAAAAACACCGTTATGTATTACATGTATTATATTCACCGCGGTGATTGCGATGGCCGAGTGGTCTAAGTAGTTATTTCTGTTTAAGAGAAAGAAAAACATAGATACTACTGTATTCACATGCCTGTTAATACTGAGGTTGTGCGTTCGAACCCCGCTAATTTAATATAACTGTCAGTTTTCCTATCTCCGAGCACTCCGGCTTCCCCCATCAATAAAAGCTCGCTGCCACGACATAGCCCAAAAGCAGTGCTTAAAAATTGCGTTAAAACACCAAAAATCAAATTATATTAACTGTTTCCTACACAGGCAAATTTCACTCACATTAATATCACGTGCATTTGAATTCATGTGAATCTCATGTGAAATTTCTATTAATTAAACCTCAAACGAGCTGAAACATGTTTCTTTTAAAACAAAAGTAAAATCCCCAAAAAAACCGAACTCCGAGGAAAAATTCAAAACGGAAAGTCCCTAATCAAATGGCAAAATGAAATAACAATTATCAGAAACTGTTTGGTATAGATTTAAAAACCGGAAAAATATTTGTCAATGGATCTTAAGCAAGCAATAACCAATATATGATGCTAGAATGAACATATATGGTTTTTTTTTAGGCGAAGCTTTAAAAAAAAAAGGCGGATTTACAACAAAATAATAAACACACATTGTCCTTTCATTTGTTTCACATCAAGATATATTTTGAAATAGTGTTCTTACTTAAGTTCATAATTTAAAAGTCATATGTGTTTATCTTTATATTCTTACATTTATCGGCTTTATTTGTAAGCAGGACATCAAACTGTTAAAGCCGGAAGAAATGATTTAAGATGGTTCCAAAAACCTCGACTCAAATCATTTTTGCGCGTTTAATTTTCATAATATTTGAGCATTTGACAAAAAAACATTAATTAAAAAAACACACTTTATCGAGAGAAATTATTGGATACATAGCAGTTTGACAAATCTAATTTTGATCATTGAGAAACTTAATATTTCCATTACAACAGAATGTGATGAAAACGTTCGACTTATTTATACAGTTATAATCCTGTAATGTTCTGTATTTGTCCCTGGATTTATGAGTTTTGAACAGCGGTATACTACGGTTGCCTTTATTTACCTTAAACCGCAGGAACTTCATATAAACTACCTTCAATAGCAACATGTAGCATTAAAGAACATTTTTGATTACAAGGAAATAAGTAATTTTTTCCTACTTAGGATTTTTTTTTCTGTAAGTGAAACAAATACATCATAAAACTATTAATACTGCTTTTCTGACAAAGACAACGTGAGGTAACTGAAGACAAATTTGCCAGTAAAGATTAAAATATACCTGTTGCGGCCATAGCAGTTGTAGCTGTTGTCGTTGTAACAATACCCAAAGCCATTACTACAATTTGATATAAATTATTTGTGTTAATACATGTTCAAGAGACATAGTTGATGCAAAAACACAAAGGAAAATTGAACATAACTAAACATTTCGAATTTTTTTTTAATGTTTTTTTGAACATGGTTCGAATGTTTTCTCATACTGCATGGCAATGTTCATCTTGCAGGAATCTTTAATGATCATTTAAGAAATTACTGTAATAGTTTTTCTGTCTATGAAGAAATAACATTAAAAATGTGGTGCAAACTGAATAACCCGCGTAAGGTGTTATTTTAAAGTGTGCACCACATTTCTTATGTTAACCTCAATTATCGAGAGGGACATAATTTTAATTATTTTTACCTCATAATTTAGGGTAACACAGAAAAATAGGATATAATATATACCGTGTGCTTGTTTCATAGATATAAGTCTTTGAAATGATTCTCTCTTATTTTCATTCATTTGATATTGGCAGCATTTTTCTTTCAAAAACTATGTGAAAATAATAAATATTTCATAAAATTTTCAAATATGACTTTTAAAACTATATGCAATAAAATTATAAAAATGGCTTAGTAGGCAACTTTTTTTAATTAACACTAGATAGATAAAACCAGATAATTCCGAATATCTGACATGTGGAAAACGTGATAATCATCATCAGTTACGTTGGAGAGTCATTCAATGATATTGTGATTGTACAACCATGACATAATACAGTCTACAGGTTGATGACATTAACAAGAGGAATGTAAAAATTTGAATAAAAAAATCTACCAATTCTTAAACAGAACATATGTTCATAGTTATATGTTTATGGGGAGTTGCAACCTAAATTAAAATACATATCAATATAAGGTCAATGTCACAAAAATATAAAAAAATTTGTATGAGGCTGAGAAACTGGGGAAAGTTGAGGTTTGACCGATCCCTTTCGTAGTTTTGTACCTAATACAACAAAAAAGTTAATACTTTTCTGACATTGACCTAATATTGTTTACTTACTTCAACTTACATTAATACATTGATAGCTATTTAAATTGTAAGTTTAATATCAAACTTATTATTATCCCTAATTAAACCTCTGATTGTGGATAAAGTTATCGATATTGATTTAGACATTGCACAAAATATAGCTGTGTTACTATATTTAGGAACACAACTAGTTGCAGTATAAAATTGCATTCTGATTTTAGATAATAATTACATACTTTTTTTAGATTACAATAACATACTTATTTTAGATAATAATTACATAATTATTTTAGATAATAATTACATAATTATTTTAGATAATAATTACATAATTATTTTAGATAATAATTAAATACCTATTTTAGATAACAATTATTTCTTTAAGTATTACTTACACAGTAAGGGTATGGCTAACAGTGGCAATAATGATTCCAACCATCCACCCATTGTATTATCCAATCCATTTTCTTCAACCAATAAAACGGTCCGTCTTTCTTCATCAGGTCGTCTAATAGGAAACGGTCTAGGTATAGGTATAGGCAATATGCTCATCCCAGCTGGAGGTCCTTTTCTCTGTGGCGGTTGGGGTGGAAATTTATGACAGCTAACCTGTACCGGACCATACGTCAATCCAATGAAAATTACTACGACACGTATGGTCAGTTTGATATACGCCATCTTTTTAAAACAAAAATATAATTAACCAAGGTATTTCTACATTTAAATGCATAATAAACATATTCAAAATAGATCAATGATTGTTCGACTGAAGATACATATATTACTAAGAGCAAAGGAGTAGGTTCGATAAGGCCCTAAACTGGCCCTTATTTTTAACTTAAATTTCAAAGTAGAATTTATTGACTAATATCCCAATCATTCATAACTAATACAGTGACTTGATAGGCAATAAGCCTTTTTGTTGAAAATTTACGTGTCTGTGTTCAACTGATGTCGTCACAAAAAGTAATCGTTGTTATTTTCAACAAAAAATCAAGGTAAATTGGTAAATTTTCAAATGATTATTGGACATGAAACATAGCGCGCATACGTCGACAAAAATGATCTTTGAAAACAATATTTGTTATGACATTTTAAATATTCAACTTGAATATTTAGTTTGTCGACGCCTGTGCTCTATGTTTCCTGGTCCTAAATTTGCATAAAATCCGGACAATTTTGTTAAATTTCATCAAAATCTCTTATTTTGACCTATTTTGGATGTGAAAATCAACGCATTAGAATAAAAATTTCACACAAATAGTTCTATTTAACTTTCTAACTTAAAACATTTGTTATCTGTAACCATTGAACTTTATAATGGGTCCAAATATGGCCCTTACCGAACTTACTCCTTTGTTAACATGACAAGTGTTACATATCAACAGGACAAACGTAACAATTTTTGTAATCAAAAGGTAACATAAGACATTGACACTTGAATTTGATTGATTGATTGATTGTTGGTTGCTTTACGCCACATTAGCACAAAAAGGCTATATCGCGGCGAGAGCTAATTCGAATATTTTTTACAATTTAATACACTTGAATTTGAAGTCAACAGGTTGATATTTTTGTTTGAGTAAATATAATTTATGTTTGTTATAAAAAAAAATGTGCTTTCCTGTCCATTTGTGTAAATAACAACTAAATCGTTTGCGTTTCGTTCGTTGTTACATGATAAATATTTTGTTAATTGTTACATGCATGCTGGCTTGTTATTCATGTGATTTTCATATTTTTCTACATGGGTAAATATTTCTATCTTCATTAAATTTTTAACAAGGTAATATGTTAAGGAGGATTGGAGAAGTTTTTTTTTTTAGTTTTCCATATTTTTTACCAAATCATCTTTTGAACACATATTTTGATTTTGACAAACAAATCGGCTTCCCTTCAGTTAATGCGTGCTGAACGTACACGCATGTTGCAAGCTAGCCTGAGAAAACCTTATGAAGGAACTATTGTGTATAAAAAAATATCCATAAATGCTATACATGTAGTTATTATAACGAAAGGTTAAAATTTAATATAAACAAATAATTAAACTACTTCAACCATGCAAAAAGCTATCACATTCTTTGAATTAAAATACTGACATTTCCCAGTAAAACAAATAGAGAATTCAGATAAGAAAAAATCTTGTAATCTCACCTTTAACTACAAGAACAGCATAAGAACATTAAAAACATATGTCACTGGTTTCGTATCCAATATTTACAGATTTCACGATGAACATTCGAAAAATATTCCTGGTATCTTTCGCCTCTCTTTATCCCTTATGGGAAGAGATAAAGAGCTCTATATACGGTATAACAGAGAAAAGGGTATCCCATAAAAAATACCGTGGCTATTGTTGTGTGTTTGTTCATCTACATTGGCTAGAAGTGTAAAGGGGGGGGGGGGGGGGGGGTCGAGATCTAACAAAGAATATTTCAACCCGCCGCTTTATCGCCTATCACATGTCAGTAGCCTCTTATCATTGTAAGTCTTTAAGGTTTTATTTTTAGATCATTCATATGTTTTGGAGTTTAATTTGTATCCATTTTCACTGAACTAGTTCACCTTTTACTTAGGGGACAGCTGACACCCGCGCCCGGGTGCGGGATTTTCTCGTTGTGTTGTCGCCTTCGGCTGTTTTATGTCCGTTGGTTGGATTGTACCCTCTTCATTTGCTCTTTGACAAATTCCCATTTTCATTCTTAATTCTAAATTTAATAAACAGTTGAATCTTAACTTGAAGAAATAAAAATTTATTTATTTGTTAATTAATGTTAGGGGCAAGACAAATACTTTATATTTACCATGGCAAAACATATAGCCTTCTTTAAAGTTAAAAGATAAATTTGTAAAGTTTATAATATTTTAAAAGACTTAAATGTTAAAAACAAATAGCCTATTGTATAAGGCATTCATAATAATAGTTTTGCAAGATTTTATATAAAAATGTTCCTACTTTTTATATAGTCTATATAATATAAGTTTGTTGATTCAGTATTGCGAAAAAAGCAACCAAAGTTCAAATGAAGTGGATGAAAAAATTATAGGTAATCGTACGACCTTCTACAATGAGAAAAAACATATTGCATAGTCGGCTTTAAAAGGCATGAAAAGTTGATGCAATTCAGCTGAGAAAACAAGCAACCCAATTCATTACAAAATAATTTATGAAAAACAAATACAACAAACATGAACAAACGACAACTACAGACTCCTTGCTCCTGGCTCCTCTAATAACCACAATCAATAACCATCGTTATTCAGCTATGAATAAAAATAAATTATTTACTTTTTTCATTAAATAAATGAAAAATAACATTTTTAACTCAATGATAAATGTTCTTTGTATTAATTGCAAGTTCAATCGGCCGAATTCAAAATAAATAGTGAAGTGAAGAATAACAATTCATTTACCTTTGTGTTGGCTTGTTTGTCCTGTCCAAGAAAATGTCCCTACCCAATCCTTTTATATGCAGTGATAAGGAAGATATGCCTTCGTGGAACTCTACATGCATACCAAATATTGTATATTTAGATAAAAAAAAAACTATTGATGACATAACTTATAAAGTATAGAGAACACCATGTTATTTTGTTCAATAGTACAATTTTACGTCATCTTGTATGTAGAAGTACACATTATTTCATTTGCATTACTACGAAAGTTGATTAGAAATTATCGGACCAAAACCAAAATCCAGTCACATCTATTGCACTAACGGTAATGTTTTTTTTTATTGTTGTTTTAAGACTAAATTTCATATGTTCCCATTGTCAACTCGAAACTTAGGGACGACATCTAAAGTTCAATGTAGGATAACAAGAAAGGTTGTTTTCACTTCCCCACTCCCCCCTCTTAACTTAATTTTGAAAAATTGGATTGACCAATAAGGATATATATAAAATCGATGTCAATTAAACAAAACTTGCACAATTTCGATCCCCACTCCCAAACTATTTGAATTAAGTCCTTCATTGATTGTTTTATTGTTTTATGTCATCCCTTACGAAACGGGGAATCTACTATTTGATTTCTAAAAAAAACAAATATATCCCCAAAGAAGGTAAAACCATTGAGCTATGTCATGATCTTATTTTGCTAAAATAGTATCTATCTTTCCACAATAGTTTCAGCAAAAAACACAAAATATTGATTCACATCATTTTTCGTTTTTAAAAAACTTATCCATTTTTTTGGAAAATGTCCTCTGAAAGTTTATTAATTGTACACTTTTAGAAGATCCGTGATCCTTTCTAATGATCATGAAAGAATTTGCAATACTATAGGATTTATTTGTTATGAGTTTTTTATATTAAGAAAACGACTGCTTTTATGAAATTCATATCAGCTCAATCATTACTATTTTTGTTTCTTTTTGTGTGTGTCTATTTGTAATCTGATTAAACGATATTCCTTTTGTTGAATGATAAGCATGACAATTGGTGTAGTACAGTATTCGTATTAGCATTCACTAAAAGTCATTAGTATTCTAACAAATATCCAAGAAAAAAAAAACAAGTTTAACTATTTAGATAAAGGCAATAGTAGTATGTACCGCTGTTCGAAAGTCATAAATCGATTGAGAAAAAACAAATCCGGTTTACTGAGGGAATCATATCAATATAAGAGAAAAGCAACGAAACAACAGAAACACTGACGTGCAACAAATAAACAAACGACAATGCAACACACACAGAAAGGAACAATAAGATAACAATTGCCAAAATGAACATAAATCCCGACGAGAATCATTGATAAGAAACAATTTGATGTGAGTTAGAGCACGTTTTTGTCTTGTCCCCCTAATATATATCCTCAAAATTAAACACGACAGGTAGCGTCGATACATATATAAGTAACAAGGAATAAGGTTAACAATGTCAAGTGAATAAACCTTTCCAAAACTCATTAGTATATTTTGAACAAATATTTTAATCTTTTTGTTAAAAACACTTGTTATTAAGGACACATCAATGTTCAAGACAAACGTTTTGCTTTAAGGAAAAATTAACATATCTTAAATTATGTTAGACAGGAAGTGAACTTCATTTTTTTTACATATAAATAAGACCGTTAGTGTTCTCGTTTGAATTGTTTTACATTGTCATTTCGGGGCCTTTTATAACTGACATTGTGGTGTGGGCTTTGCTCATTGCTGAAGGCCGTACGGTGACCTATAGTTGTTAATTTCTGTGTCATTTTGGTCTCTTGTGGAGAGTTGTCTCATTTGCAATCATACCACATCTTCTTTTTTATATTCAATATTTTCAAGCTGATGATAATGCATATTAGATTTAATTGAAGGTACTTGTGATTCACAAATTTGATCATTTTTTGTCCCTTCGACTGAACGCAAATAAACAGAAGAAGAATTATCAATAGATCCTCATCTACCAAAATCAAACTATAAATTATGTAGCTGAGATTAACTTATACAGGCGTAGTAACTAGGGTATGGACTGACATTTCATATAAAAATTTTAAAGATAGTTTTCAAACCCACCAACTATGTCATGGTAAGAAGCTACTTGTAGTTTTTAGCTTAAAACGTCAACTCGAGGCCACACTATCAAAAAAATATGAAATACTGTGAATTTATCGATGATGTGAATCAATCATTATCCCCATCGTACCAAACTTTTATAAGTTACATGTATCTGGTTTTATTTTACCATTATAATCACTCTGAGGAAAAAAAACCAAAAGTTTCTTTGTGACAAGTTTGTCCATACACAAAAAAACAGTAAAAGTCTGAAATGACCTATATCTGTACTCGACTGTACTGATTTCACTCGACCATTATGCATTGATCTTAAATTTACTTGATATGCCTCGACTGTAGTCTGAACCTTTTTTACAGTCTCAACTTGTACTTTACCTTTTTTTATTGGGGTGTCGTCTTGCGTATTCTTTATTTTTATATGTTGTGTAATGTGTTCTATTGTTTGTCTGTTTTTTTTCTTTCAATTTTAGCCATGCGTTGTCAGTTTATTTTCGATTTATGAGTTTGACTGTCTATCTGGTATCTTTTGTCCCTCTTTCCTGACTAATACTTTACATTTTATATAGCATTTCTGTGTTGACATACATTTTCATTGATATGGTTATAATTATACATTAACTATTTACAAAACTTTGAGTTATTGCAATTCTAAGGCTTTTCTACCTCAAAAATAGATTACCTTAGCTGAATTTGGCAAAATTCTAAGAATGTTTGTCCTTAATGCTCTTTAAATTCCTACTTATTTTTGCCTTTTTCACTTGTTTGGACTCGAGCGTCACTGATGAGTCTTTTTGTAGACTAAAGGCGCGTCAGGCTCATATCCACAATTTCAATCCTGGTATCTATGATGAATTACATATCGTATCGGTCAACAGCACGTGATGGTTACTGTAAAATCTTATGTAATGTTGATCTTAGTCGTTCATTGAAATAGCTGTCTTGGAAAGGTTTTATGTAAGAAGCTACTACTGTTAATGAAGTCCGTATAATATGGAGTTGCACGAGGTTAAAGTATAAACTGATAAATGTAAATACCATGCTGAGGAAAATTTCCTGTACCAAAGTTAGGAATATGGTAGCTGTTAATCAACACAAAAAGAAACGAACTAATTGATACGCTGCTTATTTTTTAGTTTTCTATGTTGTGTTATGTGTACTTTTGTTTGTCTCTTTGTTTTTTTCATTTTTAGGCATGGCGTTGTCAGTTATCGTCGATTTATAAGTTTGGCTGTCCCTCTGGTATATTTCGTCCCTCTTTTATATCATATAGTTCGTTTCTATGTGTGTTGGCGTTTGTTGTACTTCTGTGTTCCTGTTGTTCCTTTGTTTTCCTCTTAGAGGCGATGTGTTTCCCCGGTTTTGGTTCGTAACCCGGATTTATTTTATCTCAATCGGTTTATGACTTTTGGACACCGGTATACTTCTGTTGCCTTTATTTACTATTGAAAAAAATTGAGAAAAAAAGTTGAAAGTTGGAAAGTTGAAATCATTAAGTCATCCATGCGTCGCAATATCGAGAACAATATCAAGACATAAATTGAATTTTCTTCTCTTGTAGTCTCCGTACCCTTATGTTTACTATCCTTTAATATTTTAGGGAGGTTTGTCACTCTGTCCATAAATAATAAGCTTTTTATAAATTGATAGTATATGAGTAAAGGAACTAAAAGAGCTGAAAAAAAATTGAGGGTCCGTGTGCTTGTTTTTGAGATAAAAGTCATTGAACATTTGAGGGGAAATTATTCTCTCTAGACTTTTCATACATTTAACATTAGTACCCTTCATCTTTAAAAAATTCTGAAAAACAAGGATTTTTTTTAACATTTTCAAAAACGGATGTATAAGTACCCGGCCACGTCTACTTTTATTTTTGTCCATCTGATGAGTTAAGCCTTTTCAACTGATTTTTATAGTTCGTTCGTTCTGATGTTGTACTGCTATACCACTGTCCCAGGTTAGGGGGAGGGTTGGGATCACGCTAACATGTTTAACCCCGCCATATTATTTATGTATGTGCCTGTCCAAAGTCAGGAGCCTGTAATTCAGTGGTTGTCGTTTGTTTATGTGCTACATATTTGTTTTTCGTTCATTTTTTTTTACATAAATAAGGCCGTTAGTTTTCTCTTTTGAATTGTTTTACATTTCTTATCGGGGCGTATTATAGCTTACTATGCAGTATGGGCTTTGCTCATTGTTGAAGGCCGTACGGTGACCTATAGTTGTTAATGTCTGTGTCATTTTGGTCTTTTGTGGATAGTTGTCTCATTGGCAATCATACCACATCTTCTTTTTTATATTTAAAACTATGCATGATAGAATTATGAAAGAATAGTAGGGATTAGTGGTAAAAACAATTAATGGCACTACATGGATAAAACCAGAGGATTTCAAATATATGGCAAACATTCAAAAACAAGAGGAGCGAATATCCTTTAATGAGACAGTCAGGTTTCGTTCATTAAGTTTATTAAATTTACGAGAAATTTGCAAATTGGTTTTTATTCTGTTGCTTCAATATACAACTTGGTTTGTTTTCTCATTTTTTTTTTATTGTTTTAAGGTTAAGTTTTTATTCAATCCTTTCAACAATAGTACAATTTGAATTAAGACAACCTGGCGACAAATTATTTTTCCTTTTTAAGTCGAATAGTTGATGTTTTATATGATTATTCGTTTATAGATCCGATACTTTTTATCTTTTATTTTTATGTTTCATATGAATAATGGAGCATTTAACATGCTTCGTCTTGCAGAATTAAAGTTCGTAAATCAGTCATTTTCATGTTTTCCTCTTTCATCATTTTCTTTATTTTGCTTCTTTTCCCGTGTACCTCTTTTCCGTCTGCTATACTTACTTTACACACTAAAGAGTGAAGTTATCTTTTTGAAATGAGAACAAATTAAAGTACAACATCAACATTTTACAACTAAAATTTCAAGTTCAGTTAAACGAACACTACAATGGTTTAATATACATTTCAATATTTCTCATTACAATACTACAATATAATATATAATGTGACATAAATGCAAATCTGATCTCAATAATTGCAAAAAGTACTATACGTATATACTGTTATGATTTCAAACAAATGTAGCTGATAACTAGATTTATTGTTCCTACAAGAGAATATTGATCCCTCCTTGTGTTTAGTATTATTTCCGTTTAAAAACAAAACAACAGCATCTAACAATGCTACACTCAGAACGATTCCTATGTATATGACTATTTTAAAAAATCCATATGAAATATGAATGTAAATCGACTAATAAGGTTAACAACACTCATCAACACATTTTAAATAAAGTCCGACTAGAGACAACCATGAAGTGTGGTCGTGTTAGCCCAGTTTTAAATGTTAATACCTTTTTTTGTCCATACGCTCAATAAAAACATAC
Organism: Mytilus edulis; assembly: GCF_963676685.1. NCBI lineage: Eukaryota > Metazoa > Mollusca > Bivalvia > Mytilida > Mytilidae > Mytilus > Mytilus edulis. The sequence continues at coordinate 31,335,569 of NC_092356.1, forward strand.
ATCTAAATTAGGTACATAATGGGAAAACAGAGTAAAATTTTTAAATACTTCCGTGATTATGGGGTTCTTTTTTTTTTTTATTGTTTCCACCTTATAGTTGATGTTTTCCCTTGGTTTTAGTTTGTAACCCGGATATGTTTTCTTTCAATGGATTTATGACTTTTGAACAGCGGGTTGTTGTCTTAATTATTTGGGAACCTAGCTTTTTTTTTACATGTCGTACAAATCCAAAACATATAAAAATATTTTATTGAGTGACATGTTTGTCGATTATCTTTAATTTTTTCAATGTCGAAGTTTTCTCAACTTGACCTTAATATATAATCAATTCAGAACCATGGAACACTTGAAAATCAAGTTAGATGATAGACATGCAATAGAATGATTATATTTTTTTCTATATCTTACATCTGTTTCTATATTTTAAATATACATTTTCTCATGACTATTTTAAATGTTTCTTTTATATCCAATAAAGACAATATTTTTTTGTCACTTGGTTTTACTATTCTTTGCAACATTATCCGACTCACTAGACATGTGGGGTATCCAAAGTACTTACAATAGGCCTTACTGTTACGGTCACTGCATACCAAAAATCTATTGCTGAAATAGAACACGGTAAGACAAAATTAGATAGTAGTACATTTCTGAATATTTTGAAAAGATAAAGGATTGTGTATTTTTTTAAATCTATGTGCACGTGTTTTATAGTAAAACTTAGTCATACAAATATATTACATTTATTCAACTTGTTTCTGAATTTGAAGTATCACAAGACTTCGTCTAGATTTAGATTCAATATTTTATTAAAGGCTCACCTCATACAATTACATATATATTTACACAATAAAATATTCATACAGGTACATAAAACTAACATGAATTGTAAAACAACAAATTTTCCACAATTCCGCGATGTAATAGAAAGTTACACTTCATTTTGTAGTGCGTCCGATGCGCTTTCTGGATTTAACTTCCACAGCTAGATTAAGCCTGAGCATTTGAAATCCAGGGATGATGTATACATATTTCTCCTATGGGTGTGGCATGTTATCTTCATGGTTTTTTTTGGCATGAATGAATATTTTTCGTATCACACTGCACGGAGTGTGATACGAAAAAGTGATACGAAAACTGATGTGACGATTTTATTACTAGATTTGTTTCACTTTACTGGGCTGGGTTTGTGAAGTTTGCTTAATTAAGACTAGTCCATCTATAGACAGAAGTTTTGGGATAAACTAATCAATGAAGTGTCCAGTTATTCGTCCGATATCATATACTCAGTTCTTTTGTATATGCGTTTGGTGACACTGATAGGTAATTAGAATTCAATAGTTATTATAACTACAATCATCCTTGTCACACACATCTTCAAATAGACTGTCCTTTATGCAAATTAAAACATTAGCTCCTCCCGATCAGTTGAAATAACATTGGTAATACGACATTTTCATTTGCCAATCGTAAAGTCATTGATGCCTTAATAGGTTTAGACGATGTACATTTCATCCATGGCAATATACGTATGTTAATTCTTCAATAATAAACAAAACACTCGCACGTTTTTCCTAATAATCTTTATTACATTCTGAAGTGTACAAAAAAAAAATTGTCTTAAGTTCAAGTTTGATCCCGGAATAGGACACGTGACCTAATACTGATATATATCAGCAAAATACTTGATCAACGATTTTTTTCATTAAAACAATAAGAGTGTTGACCATAATAGAAGTAGGTTTAAAAATTAAGAATTGAATGCTTCTTTTTGGAACTTTATTGGGGTGTAAAAGCGTTTCATTCTAAAAATGTGCGCACGGGCAACGCTTTTACAACCCTATGAAGTTACAAAAAGAATCATTCAATACTTATAATTACATTTTTAGCTATGATCATGAAAAAATGAATTTTATAAATTTTTTATTTAATTCACCTGTGCACTTTATTGTGGGACCACGTGTTATCGTTTTATTGACTGGTGCAATTGCTTAAGGAATAACATGTGATGTGCAGCTAGTCAATCAGAATAAAGTATTATAATGAAACATACATCTAATGTAATTATTTCGTAATAATTTGATGTTGCTTGATATGAACTCTCATTGTTTAATTTATATAGTAATAATAAGCTCGCCGATGCCTCGTTACTCATTATAACCAAATTAAATAACTCGAGTTGATAGCAAGCGAACTCATATTCTTACTCGTTATGAATCCTATAAATAGACACAACAAGCAATAAGACAAAAAAGACAGTCTAAAGGAAATTTATCAAACTTTACCAGAAAAATATTTTATAAATCATATCACAAAAGCTCGGTTCAAGGCCAGCTGTTAAAGTCGTTATTTGTTTCTTTGTCAATTTTAAGTGTATTTCAATTATTCCTTATCCACTTGAAATGCTTTATTGTTGTCTGATTGACGTTAAGTGACAAATATCCAATTCATCTTTAAGAAATTTTCGCTTCAATATAAACATTGATAGAAAATAAACGTTCAAGTGATCCCTAGTATTTTTGCAGCTTGTATAGCTCTAGGATAGTCAAATAACATAAAATGTAGAATCATGTTCGTTTAAGTAGTAACATCCTGTGCAATTGAAGTGCATCTAACTTTTAACAAGAAGGAACAGTGTTTTGGTAACGAAATGATAAAGTACATATATGTCAACTTATATATATAGGTGTGTTGTCAATATATATATGTAGTATTAAAAGTTAATAAGCTCCTTATTAAATTCAAAACGCGGAAAACTGCTTCTTTCATAAAAGTTGACTTCTATACCGACTTGAAAACCATCGAAAATGTAATAGATTGTGTTGACCATCGCACTTCGGCGTAGTTATCAACAAGAAAGCGTCACAACGGCACCATCGCACTTCAGCGTGATAAAAGAACGCACTTCAGTGCCACATATCGAACTTCAAAGTGACCTTCGCGTGGTTCGGAGTACCATTGTGGTTTAGAGTCCATCATACATATCTTAAATATGACTTATCTAAAGACCACGAATTAGAAGTTGTCATCGTGTTTTGTTAAGTAAATGGGTTTTTTTTCTAAATCATATTTCAAATTTATGTTTGGGCGCTTTATATAATTTTGCACATGACTCTTTTAATCTTATTTTTCTTTTTGTTTTTTATACGTCCTTTTTGTAGGGGGGATTGTTCTTTTGTCTTCTTTTAATGTTGTACCTTTCACTTTAGATCTTTTATTCCTTCATTAAAAAACTAGTGTACAGTTATCTCCAGTGGCAAATAAACTCTTCATAAATATCAGGACTGAAATTATGTACTCTCGACGGCTAGCGTTTTGTCTACCAAAGATTCTTTAGTAACACTCGAATCAAAATAGTATTTTTATCTCACCCTTATTTTATTGATTTTGTATTTTCATTGTGTCATATGTCAAAGGAGAAGGTCCGGTAAGGGCTAATTTCGGCATTTAACTCGAAGTGCATCTCATTACACATTTTTGAACACTTAAGTATTCTTAGTCAGGAACATGATGTTCAGTGGTTGTTGTTTGTTGATACGTTTCATAAAAGTTTCTAGTGTTTTAAATAGATTAAACCGTTAATTTTTCCCGTTTGAATGGTTTAACACTGGTCATATTTTGTAGGCCCTTTATAGCTCGCTGTTCGGTGTGAGCCAAGATCCGTGTTGAAGACAGTAATTTCATATATTGTTTTTTCACTAATTATGACTTGAATGGAGAGTTGTCTCATTAGCACTCATACCACATCTTCTTATATCTAGAGGCATATATGTAATGCATCTTTACAAATTGTTCGCTTCAATAAATACAACTAATATTTAAACGTTCAAGTGATCCTTAGTCTTTTTGCAGCTTGTATAGCTCTAGGTTAATCAAATATCATAAACGGAAGAACCATGTTCGTTTTAGTAATAAACTCGTATGCAATTGAAGTACATTTAAACTTTAAACTAGTTTGTACAGTGTCTTGCTTTGTAAACTATAAAGTACACATATGTAAGTGTTTTTCTAAATATAGATTTATAATGTGTGACTTATCTGAAGATCACGATCTGGAAGTTATCATCGTGTCATCATGGTTTGTCAAAGATATCCCGGAGCTCAACGTTAGGTATATTTCGTAAATAAAATGTTTTCTCTTACTAGACTCGTATTGATATTTTCATTCTCAAAGAAAGTTAACAAGTATTGGTCAACATTTGAAAAAACTGTTTGAAAACTTACTGAAAATCGCGATGAATTCCTAATGAAGAACATGTTATTGATCTTTTTTTTCTTTTTATGCTGTATTCTTTACCATGCAATTGTTTTCTCCTTTTATTTTTGATAGATTTTCACTTTCTCTCATCGTTGTTAATATAACTGAATTTGATGCGACTGTCATACAAGTGAGAGGTATATATAAATCAGGTTCAATGCACCATTTTCTACTTTTGAAATTCCTGTACCAAGTCAGGACTACTACAGTTGTTGACCACTTGTTTGATGTGTTTTGGCATTTGATATTGCCATTTGATTAGGGATTTTCCATTTTGAATTTTCCTCGGAGTTCAGTATTTTGTGATTGTACTATTTCGTTATGTAAGTATACAGTTTTGTAATTTTTATTTTAGGTTTAAAATTTGTACATGTGTTGGACAAACCGCCTCACATATTTATGATAAAAAAGAATTAACTTTGTTTGTCTGAGTCTCCATGGCAATAGCTAATTAGCATAAATGGGCGGAGCATAACCCAATATGGGCGATAGGTGAATTGTGAACATTTTTATCTTACAATGGTACTGCTATACACGTTTGTCCTTTATTCGTAAGAATAATCAAATTTTATCCTGGAGAGAGAAATCTGGACAATTAGAAACCTTGACAGATTAAATAGAAAAAAAGTAAAATCACAAAAATATTGAATTCCGAGGATTTAATCGTAAAGTCCCTAATCAAATGGCAAAACCATATGACAAAACACATCAAACGAATCGACTGTCATGTTCCTAACTTGGTCCAGACTGTTATTGAGCTATCCATTATGACAAAATTGTTCCCTATTCCCTTTGCTGACAGACTCTTACATATTTACAGTTAATGTGGTACGGTGCACATTAAATGCCATACTTGCCTCGAAATATGGCCTACTTTGAGAAGCATTTGCCTATATACTAGTCTAGCGTTATCCTGCTAAATAGTAAACGTGGTTCTTATTTTATATACTAAGTAAGTAGGTTTCAAATGTCTATTATTTCGCATGAAGGGTTGTATATGTTACAGTAAATAGAGGTAGCATATGCACATAAAGTGAAAGCTTTTAAATGTTGCTTTTAACGAAATTGATTTTTTCAATTACGTAGCAACTGTTTATTTTAACTCTTTCATTTTTTATTTTCAAATTCTGAAATCCGTCTTACAGTTTCTGTTTCATTTAACATTTTTGTTGCCATTCATGGGAATAAAATATGTATGAATCGTTTAAATGACAAATTCCAGCTTATTTTATTTACTTTCATTTTTGACATGAAAAAGATCTCGGACCTCGCAAAATGCCGCTATCGAACAGAAATTGTATAAGGCTTTGAAGCAGTAATTTAGAATATATATGTCAGCAAGTTTTTTTTTTTTTTTATAATCGGTTTGAATTCAGGTTGTTCTCAGGAATAGCTTATAATGTCAACTGTGTTGTATGTATGTCACGTTTGTTTACATAGTTGTGACTGCTGAATTCTTGTAAATTAAATCTTTTATGTATCTTTGGGTTACTAATACAATCTGCATATATATTGGAAGAATAAACAAATGTCATACAAATGGAAGATTAATGTCTTCGCTAAAATGTTTGTATCCAGGAATATGACAGTTTATCCATTTGTTTCTATTTGTTGTGTTAATTGATAAAGTCCAACCTTATATTTTGTCAGTTTTACAACCGCATCTAAATTACAGACTTTCGATTTTGGACAGGTTCCTTCCCTTCCATGAAAGTGACCTACCGAATTAAACTATTTACCGGATTTGTTATCACATAAGCAACACGACGGGTGTCACATGTGGTGCAGGATCTTCTTAACCTTCCTGAGCACCTTAGATCACCCCTAGTTTTTGGTGGGGTTCATGTTGTTTATTCTTTAGTTTTCTATGTTGTGTCATGTTTACTATTGTGTGTCTGGTTGTCTTTTTCATTTTTAGCCATAGCGTATACAGTTTATTTCGATTTTATGAGTTTGACTGTCCCTTTGGTATCTTTCGTCCCTCTTTTTCATACATAATGTTTCGGGTTGTAACACATTTATGGGCGCTGAAACATCAGTGCAAATTCTAAAAATCGGGATTTACTTTGCAAATGAATAAACTCGTTAGATTGGCACGATGCACAAACAAAATGGCAAAATATCGATTTATGAGTTACTGGAAGCTTGTTCAAAGCAAATAGCATCAACTATATACACCATATATAGTATATCGTTTTATTGGTACAAACATCATGTAAATGTCAAATTATGCTGTTATAACCTAATTTTACAACATATAGGTCTGAAACATTATGGGGGGGAGTGTGGGTGCATATTAAACCTGTTGAGCATACAATAACATGTCCTTCTGCAACCAGACCAATAAGTAGTTCTGGTTTGTTTTTGTTAATGCGTTAAAACTTTAGAGGTGAGGGTATTGACTGCTTTGGTCGTTTGTTCTGTATAGTATTGGAGTATACTGTTATTCTTTTAATGTATTGCTGCGTTCCATTTTCATAACAATGGCTAACAGATGTTAACACTGATCTTTTATACACATACGCAATTGGCTTGGAATCATTTTTGCAAAGTATACAGAAGACATCAATTGTAACAACTTTAAGAATAACAAAAAAAAACATATTTATAATAGCCGTTGTCTTCATTGCAAGTTTGTAATGAAACAGTTGATTGAAAAGAAAGCATTCACTTAATGTTACACATGCATCTCAGAGTATTGTATGTTTCTAACTTTGTGCTTTCTATGTCTCAATTAAAACACGCATATTGTACGCATAATAATTTTTAACCCTTGTCATACGTCTACCATTCCTAACCCTAATGATAGCTCTTCCTAATTAGTCAACGACCAACGTTTGCTGATTTGTAGCTTTCTTAAGATGATAGCAAAGCAAGATTACTTTTACACACGACTTTTATGGAGTAAGCTACAAAATAAACACAGAAGATTATAAAAAAATCGCTATATATGTGAATTGTCTACAGGGCTTTGTATTTGTTTTGGTTGCCCTTAACTGAAGTGTAAAAATTAGCCTCTCAAAATTTGTCAATCGTCTACATATATAAGAAAACAAACATGTGTCTTTGTGATATATCATTATTGACAAATTGAACCAAAAGGCTAATTTAGATTTTGTTTGTAGTCCAATTATGAATAGAAAATATCATTAGGCAGATACAATTTGTATTGAAATCAATCTTTATATACGATATCTAGTTGTTTTTTCGATAATGCTGTTGCTTATATTTAAATACTAGTATAAAAGAGTTAATTTCGGTACTTTTTGGAGCTTCCCGTTAATACTGATTGTAGACCTGAAATTAGCATCATGCGCGATAAAATCTTATGATTCATTAATAAATTGAGAATTTTAAAAGGACAACAACCTGACCAAATAACAGAAACAGTTTTTTTTAAACATTTAAAAGGTGATAATTTGTAGAATTATATCGAAGTTTTTATTTTCGAATTCATTTGACCAACACAGTTGTCTGTTTATGTATAGTCGTGAATCTCTTTCATCAACGCTGTCAACAAAAATGTCTCGAGACAGTCGGTCATACGAACGAAAACGAGGATTACCCAATTTGGACGTCTTTATTTAGTGCTCCGTGTTATTGTTTACAAAATATCAACAAAAGAAGATCATGAACAATATTTGACGATATGGTAACTCTGCAAAGCACACATATCTGCATGAATTCATGAACAAATGTCAAGATACAAAAACAAGTCCAGATTTGCCCCGCAATTCGTCCGTAATTACAGCTCATCTGACACTGAAAACGATCAATCTTACTGTCCCACCCCCAAAAGAATAAGTACGATGTCATCTACAAATACATCACCATCACACGCCGCAAAAACAGAGAAATCTGTTGACGATCTATTCCAAATTATAATAACCATCAAAGATAATCAGGAATCTATGAAAAAATCATTAAAACAAAGAATGACAAATTTAGAAAAAAAACTTTACCAGAGATATCAAAGAGAACATGGACAAACTATAATCTGAAATGACGCTATAATTCGCACAAGTTAAAAATAAAATTAAAGAACTTGAAACAAAGATGAAAGATGTAGAATTTAGATTAACTCAAAATGTAAACATTGAAAATAGTGCGAATAGTGTTCACTCAAACCTTGTGTTTAAAAGTGTACAACCGATCGATAACGAGAGTGAAGAAAGTTTGAAGGTATACGCTAACGGTCTACTGTGTGCGTTAGAGCTTGACTTTGATGTATTGAAAGTTGAAAGGATCACCGCACACCTTAATCGGACCGCCGCAAGCACCAAGCAAAGACCAAAACCGTTTAACGTATCATCAAACGCAACGTACGAATGTTTTAAGAAACACACGCAAGTTAAAAAACAACGAAAACTTTAGTAACATCTTTATAGTGCCAGATTGCTCTAGACGCGAACGGATGCAAGAAGCCAACATGCGGCGAATATTGAAGGCTATCCCGGATCTTTAATTTAATAGCGAACGAATCGTTCAAAAAGATCATTGATTACTCAGCCAGCCAAATGACGTTGATTCAGAACTTTTAATCGGTAGTTGGAATTGAAATGGGTGGTATTTGTCCCATAATTTTGATGACAGTAGAACTTTGCGAGAGAACATTTTACACGCCCTTAATTTTGATTTTATTGGGTTAAGCGAAACGCACCTGAAAGGGGATGATAAAATCGACTTACTTGGGTACAAATGGATCGGCTCAAATAGAAGAAACATTTTACATAACTCATGGCGTAGAAGCGGGGTTGTGGGATTTTTATTGAAATCGAGTTTGCTACAACATTTTGAGGTGGATATTTTAGACTATAATCGTGATGTCATTTTATGGATACAACTTAGATCAAAGGTCGATCAAGACAATGAAAATGTACTTTTGTGTATGCTATTTACAGCCTGAACGTTCAAGCAGGGGAAATATAGCGCAAGACTTCTACGACAGTTTACTGTCACAAATCTTTTTATACAGTAATGATGTTGCAATATTCCTTTGTGGAGATTTTAACGGACGTGTCGGATCTATTCAAGTTCCAGAACGAAAATGGGTTGACGATACGAGAAACGCGTTTGGTGATCATTTGGTGAATTTTCTGAAAGACAGTAGATGTTGTATGTTAAACGGTCGGGGGAAAAAAGATAAAAACAATTCCACATATGTATCAAATATCGGTTAATCGGTCGTGGACTATATGATCGTACCGTACAACTTGTTGACGCAGTATGAAAACTTTGAAGTGAATCACGATCTTCCATTGGCATCGAATTCAAATACTCCGGATCATTCGTTTTTACAGTTCTCTGTTCAACTATCCGTATATTCAAAACTGAATGAAATAAACTTTTATAAAGAAGATCAAGCATCAGGGAATACGGATAATTCACACAATTTTCTTAAAAGAAAATACAACGTCAAAAGTATCTCTACGAACATTTTCTCGAGCGAACAGTGCGTCGTAGCACTCAACGGCATTATAGACTTACTGCTAAGAGTACAGAACGTCAAAACCGAAGTCGACGCGATTTACGATACCCTTATTAACACACTCCACGATAAAATGAGCGAACATATATTGTACAAAGATATCAGGTCATCGACTAGAAAGGTGAAAAATAGAGGCATATCCTATTGGAATAATGAATTGAAGAATCTGTTCAAACGAGCGTGTAACGCGGAAAAAAACTAATTTAGGTTCAAAGGTGATCATCGCAGGAAACTTACATTGAAAATGGAATTTAAGACGGCAAGAAAAACATTCGATAAGACACTGAGACAGAAAGAATAAAAATTCACGAAGGAACGTAGAGAAAAGATACAAACGCTGAAAACGTCGAACCCAAAAGAATTCTGGAATGAGATCAGGAAATTAGGATCTGGAAGGAAAAATACAATCATCGAAAACGTAGTGATGGATGATGGAACTTATTCTAACGACCCGAATGTTATCCGAGAAAGATAGAAATAAGAACTTTTCTCCGAAAACACTAAAAACGTCGATAATGAGTTCATGGAGAGAATTTAGGCACTTAACAGTCAATGGGAGCTAGAATTCGAACAATTTCGAGTAAATGAGATGATAATGAATTTCAACACATAAGTAGCATGAACGATGAGATAACGATAGAAGAAACAAAGCGTGCGATTCGAAAGCGAAAAATGAGAAAGCCGTAGGACTGGACAATATTCCAAATGAAATAATAACGAAAAACTGCTAACGGTCCTACATCGCCTTTTTGACACTTGTTTTACGCATGGAATAGTTTCGGACTACTGGACCAAGAGTATCATTCATCCGCTTTTGAAGAAGGGAAAAGACTATAGAGATACTTTAGGATATCGATGTATTAGCCTCATCTCAACAATAGCGAAAACGTACAGCAATATTCTTAACACTCGACTTCTTGAATATCTAGAGGATAATAGTTTACTCAGCGAGGAACAGAATGGATTTCTATTTGTAGAATTATATCAAAGTTTTTATTTTCGAATTCATTTGACCAACACAGTTGTCTGTTTATGTATAGTCGGGAATCTCAGGCATCAACGCTGTCAACAAAAATGTCTCGAGACAGTCAGGTCATACGTTTTAGTCTAAACTTGTTTTCGAGCATAACACATAGTATTCATATGGCAGCCACGTTTGTCCTCCGATATGTGCCAATTTACAGTACATATATTTTTTAAAGGTTAGTCCTACTCAAGTTCTATTTTTGAATAAACATGCTCTAGTGGTTATTGAAGAATGGAGCTTCATTGGAAACTTATTCTCCCAGTGCTGATTGCGAACAGAATGATATAGACATGACTTCAATTCTCTGTACAAGTAATCATTCAAATCAACACAAAGGGTGACTATTATGTAGAAATATTATCACCGTGATCGTATTTTGATCGGCAGTAAAATTACCGCGGTATGTATAAATACTTTACCACGTCTAGTCGTTACATTAATAACCCTTGCAAGAGTTATTTGAGAAATCCATTGGTTGGTTCTTGCCAGGGCAAATCTCTGCCGCTATCAAAGTTACCATAACGTCCTTGTATTATTCTTCATTTCAAACCGTCAGACCTGTTGTCCCATTTACCAGAACATAAATATTTTCTCGTCCTGAATATTCAAGAAATACTTTTCAATAGACAATAATGTATTGCTAGACACGTTAAGCAATACATTTACCAACCATGTACGTTTGTGTATTGTTTTTGATTATCGAAATTGTCAACAGATTTGGTGGTTAGTTAATCTTTGTGAAGGAAGCTCGAGTACCCGGAGATAACAGCTTACCTTGGTAGGAAAAGTAGCATCCTATGAAAGTTAGAACTCACAACCCTGTCTTTTCTTTAAATTGAATGGTCACAAAATATTTGAATATTAAGAAAGTTATACTTTATGGCTGACTAGCATAAATCTTTCTCACACTGTTCATTACACAGAACGTGTAAGGTAACAAGGCCTGAACAGATTGATCAGTACAAGTCAAATGGTTCATGTAATTGAACATAATTCAGTAGCATCTTGAACGTTTTCATACAAATCATCAATAAAATATTTGTGTTGGGAATTTTCTGTAGCATTAGGTGCCAGGTAAATCTATCAAATTTGACATTATCTTTGGCTTGTCTCCCTTTATACGAGCTTTGTGTACAGTTTTAAATACGCAAGTTGATTGGTTTCGCAATTATAAGCATTCCCATACGTGAAAAATATTTTTTTTTGTTCAATTATTCTAGATTAATATATATTAGTCAGTTAATTTATTATAAATATAAGGTCAATGTCAGAAAAATATAAACTTATTTCTATGAGGCTGAGAAATTGGGGAAGGCGAGGTTCTACCGAACACTTCAACATTTTTGCAACGAATACAAAAAAGTTTATATATTTCTGACATTGACCTAATATTGTTTTGATACAGCAACTTAAATTTATACATTGGTACCTAATTACATTGTAAAACTAATTTCAAACTTATTTTCATCCCTTAGTAAACCTCTGCCTGTGGAAAAAAAAACGGTCCATGATGAAATTGACATTGCACATAATATAGCTATGTTACTATATTAAGAAATAACCGCAAATAGTTGCAGTAGGAATAAAAAAGAACATGAAATTTGTTATCGAAATTACGTGCACAGTTTTACAAAGTTAAGAACGGTGGCCCTATAATATATTTACTCTGGGGCTTTATTTTTTATTTCTATATGTTTCCTTTTTTCTTGCTGTTACTTCTTATTTTCTATTCATTCTTTTTTTTTAATATCAATGTTGATTACGCATTCAAATATATAAAAAACATCATATATTTAAAGTGTAGAAAACTTATAACGGAACAGTATAATAGCATAAAATGTATGTAATTTTATTTATTTTTGGCATTGGTGTTGAGCGGGATGATATGAAACATTTATCACTACTTTTAGTTATTATCACGTTATTTTGGGGCTTGGGGGCATTCTAGCGTTACTCAGCAAATTCGGGAAATCATACTTCAATGGTACGTTTTCATTGAAAACCATAACAAAGTACGATACAAAAACAAAACAAATAATACAATAAATGGAAGTTTTCAAAGTGTTCAGCTTACGTATGAAAGTGACTTTACAAATAACGATCTTTACAAATAAAGGCAACAGTAGTTCACCGGTATTCAAAAGCAGATCCGGGTTACAAACTAAAATTGAGGGAAATCAATCAACTATAAGAGGGTAAAAAGAAACAAACAGTGTTCATAACGTGTTGATTGTATTTTTATTGTCAAAATAAAATGTATAATACTGTTATTTTCCCCTCTGTTGAGGCATATAATATGATTGAAAGATTACATATCGGATGTATTACGTTTTGGCATCCGACATCCGTAAACTTCTTACTTTTTGAACCTCTACTTGAGAAAAACATCAATAAAATATACTGTTATTTTTCTCCATTGTCGAAGCATATGATAAACATATCAATCCTATTAATGTGATATGATAATGCCTATTATGATAAATGTGCCGTTTGACAATTAGAAGGACACATTCAATCAAACTCTTATTCCAAAACAGTCCAAACTTACAAACTTAAAAAATTAAAACCGTAAAGTAATACATGCCTAATCCTGTCTTACATACATATTCAGGATGATAACATGGCATTGTCATAGCAATATCACTAGTTGATAATCATTGATAACCAAAAGTTACGAAGTTACGATGTTTTACAATACTATTAAGATTAAAAACCAAACACACATATCAAAGGGGAAATAATTCAGACAAAATTGTTATTGCAAAGGAGTGCAACAAAACTAATTGATTCATTATTTTCGATGTAGCTCATTTCGGAAATATAAGAAACAGGATAATGTAGTATGTAAAACTCGAAAACTAACAAATGATACAATAAATATAACATTTCAAATTTCCAGCGTACTAAGAAAGTTACTAACTTTTGGACCTGTTTACAAAAAGACAACACTAGTTTCAAGGTGGTCAAAAGAAGTCATAAATCGATTGGGAGAGAACAAATCCAGGTTACAAACTAAAACTAAAACTGAGGGGAACAAATTAACTATGAAAGGAAAACAAAGAAACAAACAATGTTCATTATGTTTTGTTGCTTATATTCTTATCGTCAAAAAAATGTATAAGGCTGTTGTTTTTCATTTGAACTTCTACTAGAGAACTACTCAATGTTTGAATCATATTATAAAAAAAATCAGTGCCGGTCATTTTTTATATTAGATGTATAATCCGATAATCCGACCTAGTTCAATATCAGCCCCCGCATCCTTGTGAAAAGGATTGACCTATTAATGTATGATATTTGTGTCATTTGAAAACATTCACTCAAACATTTATTTCAAAACAGTCTAAGAACCATAATCGTTAAGAATCTTTAAGCAATATAGGCCTGATTAGGTTTACATACATATTCAGAATGATAACATTCTATTTACATATAAATATCAGGTAGCTGATAATCATTGATAACCAAAAACATGAAGTGTTGATGTTTTACCATACTTTTAGGATTAAAAAAACATAATAAATAAAAAAGATATTTCAGGGGAGTTGACTCCGAAAAAAATGTTATCACCAAAGAGTGAAACAAAACCAAAATGGTTCATTATTTTCCATGTAGCTTATTCACAGGTGAATATAAGTTACTGCGGTATGTAGTTTAAAACATGTGAATAGCGCGTGATTATTGTGTTGAAAAAAATGTGGAAGAAAATGTCCGTGTAGGTCAAATGTTTGTTTTCTATATAAATCCGGCTGTATTTTCTCATTTGGAATGCTTCAGTTTGTCATGACGGTTTTATTTACTGGGATTCCATATCTCGTTTATTCTATGAAAACGTTTAGTCTTAAATGTTTGAAAATATTTGGTAGTTAGTTTTCAATAAATCTTTAATTAGACTTATGTTTGATAGGTCACACATTTTAGGGGAAAATGCCAAAATTTAATTTTTATTTCTGTTTTTGTTATTGTTCAAATCAATTAATAAAAAAAAATCGACTACTCCAATAATTCACTAAAAACTTTTACTTTAGAGTTGTAGAATTCTTACTGGCAAATTAAAACATACAACCAGAGTACCTATACGAGTAACGGTTTTTACTTCTAAAATGGTCATTTCAAACTGATCCACTCTTAAATGCCTGAATTCACCACAAAGAAATATGTCAAGATCTTTCTCATTAAAGGTCAACTGGTTTATGTTTTCGCATTGCGATGAATTGAGTAGCGTCTAGAACGTTTCCATACAAAACATCAAGTCCATAAAATAATTGTTTTTAATTTTCTGTAGCATTAAGTGCCAGGTCAATCTATGAAATCAATCGGCAATCCTCGGGTTACTCAGCTACTCCTTCGATGAGGTACTGAATCGGCCGAGTTGTGACGAATGTCTATCAAATTTGACATTATCTTCTTTGGCTTGTCTCCCTTTATACGAGCTTTGTGTGTAGTTTTCAATGCAATGGTCGATTTCGCAATGATATTCATTTCCGTACGTTATGAATATTTTTGCTATGTTCAATTGTTCTAAATGAAATACATCTGTCAGTTAATTGGTTATAAATCAAATCAAAATCACATTTGTTATTGAAATTGTGTGCAAAGTTTTACCATGCTTTAAGAATGATAGCCCTATAATATCACTTGTCTTTCTGTAACGTTATTGGGTGGCATTACAGCTTTACCCGGCAAATTTTGGAAACTATACATCAATGGTACGTTTAGGGAGGCAGACCTGGGTTAAGGGAAATAACTCTGAAAATCCTCAGTACGTTTGTGTCAGCCATTTTCATAAATATGTTCTAAGCTTCTAGGATACATAGATTATTTCCAATCTGTTTCAGGTAAATGCTTAAAATTTATTGACAAAACTTGGCTTTTACAAACACATTACTGATTTAAAGAGTTATCTCCCTGAACCAAGGTCTACCCCCTTAAATTGAAAAAAAAGTAGGGTATAAGACAATAATTAGGAACCAGGAAAATATATAATGCAAAATCCCCATAAAAAAGTATACAATACATGCAATTTTTCGATATATAAGAAAGTAACTTTTGACCTTTCCAAATAAAGGCAACACTAGTATATCGGTGTTCAAAAGTCATAAATCGATTGTGAGAAAACAAATCCGGGTTACAAATTGATACCGAGGTAACACATCAAGTTTAAGAGGAAACAAAGAAACAAACAGTGTTCATTATATTTTGTTGATTTTATTCTAAACTTCAATACAAAAATTAATTACACTGCTGTTTTCCCCTTCTTCATGCATATGTTTATATATCGGATGTATTACATTCGTAAACTTTTAATTTTTTGAAATCTAAATGAGAAGCATAGTAGAAAATGAACTCATCATAGATACAATGGAATTTTGTATTTGCGCCAGAAGCGCGTTTTGTCTATAAAAGACTCACCAGTAACGCTCGATTAAAAAAATATAACGATCAAATTAATGTTGAAGTTGAAAGAAATGAGGACCAAATATTCAAAAAATAGAATAAAGTGTTATTTTCTCCATTTTTAAAGCATAGGATATACATGTAACAAGTAAACGTGTATATATAATCAGCCCTCAGTGTATATTCGTCCTCGAGCCTTCGGCTCTTGTGCTGATAATGAACTCTGGGCTGATAATACTTCGTATATGAAAAATGCAAGATAATAATCGAATATTATAAGCAAACAAACTGTTAAGAGTGGAAATATAACACGAAGGCATATCATGTAACACTTCAAAGACAGAAGCGGTCATTGAAAAAATGCAAACATTCAAACTTGCAATACCGCTTTTAGTTAAATCTAGGTTTCTACAATTTTGATATACTAGTTAGTACACAATATTTTCAAATTGCAAGGGTTTAAATATTTGACGGGTTAAGAGTTTCTAACTATTTGCCCTCGATGAAACTATTTGACTGCAAGCGGCATTATATTTTGTTGAATTTCATCTGCAGTTTCGGGATTGACTCACGGGTTTTTAAAACTTTATTTGGGGCTATCTGAATTTATCTCAATAAATAAAGTCAAATCCCGAGTCCCTCAACAACCGGAGTCGCATAAAATGACAAGAGCATTGCGCAGTCAGTTCAAGATAGAGATCTGGAAGGACAAGGATGCCAAAAACACAAAAATAGGTTTCGATATCTTTGTTAATACAATTGTTCTGTAAATGTGTACTTTCAACAAAAGTAATGACAGTTCAATTGAGTTCGTTGAATGTGTTCTTCTGTTGTTGAATTCGTTCTGTTGTTAAGTGACTTAGAAACAAAGCAGCACTATCAGACGTAGGATTAATATTCTATATAAAGAAGGAGAGTTGTATCATTAGCACTCACACCACATCTTCATATTTGTATATGCTGCTCATTTTAGATTATGATGTTTTATATGTAAACAGCATAGTTTAGTATAGCGTCTGTTTTGCTTAACTTATATACAATATTTTTAAGGGGCAGTTGAAGCTTGCCTCTAGGTGCGGGATTGTCCTGCTTAGTTGCAGACCCTTTTGTGGCTTTTTGCTGTTTTTTTAACCTAGGTCGGGTTGTTGTCTCTTTGACAAATTATCCGTTTCCTTTCTATATATTCTAAAAGGTAGATATATATGGTTTCAAATGACTTATTGGTCTTATAAATACAATTGATGTTGGTCTTATACACGTAATGAAGTCATGTTTTGATAGTTTCGAATCAGAAAGTGCAAACAATTGGAAACTTTTCTTTAAAGAACGGCTAAAAGACAAAAACCCGTATTCACAATATCCCCGCACTTTGAGAGTTTGGCACTCGTCTACAATAAAGATTGACATCACGAGGAAAAGAGAACTTTAGCTGTCTTCTGCATAACTTTTCGGAATGTTAAGTCATGAATTCTCTCCAACTTCGTACCTTTTTATACCTGTTTTTGGAGCGTCACTGCCACTGGAGACGA
This sequence comes from Mytilus edulis, assembly GCF_963676685.1. NCBI lineage: Eukaryota > Metazoa > Mollusca > Bivalvia > Mytilida > Mytilidae > Mytilus > Mytilus edulis. The sequence goes on from NC_092356.1 coordinate 31,353,268, forward strand.
AATGCTAATCTGACGTACAACATTTGAATATTCGTATCTGTGATGAGTGTTCATCATACATCATCTTTACGCATAAATGTATCAAAAGTATGTTCAAAAAACCTGGACAAAAAATACTTGCACGAATTAACCAGTACTTTTGTGTCAACAATTTTCATCAATATATTCTAAGCATCTATGTTACATAGCTCAATTCGAATATGTTTCAGGTAAATACTTAAAATAAATTGATAAAACTTGACTTTTACAAACGCAACACTGATTTGACGATTTATCGCCCTGAACCGTTGCCTACAGCCTATTTTTATATATGACATTGTCCATTAGAATTACAAAAGCTCAAAAGGAAATGATAGCCTATACACGAAATCGTGTCAACAGTTTGTATTTTAAGACAAGACGTTATCTACTTGATCCTCAACATGACAACCAGACACGCGTGTCGTCTACAAAAGACTCATGAGTGACGCTCGAAGAATCAAAATAGGTATAAAAGGCCAAATAAGTACGAAGTTGAAGAGCATTGAGTACCAAAAATTCCTAAAAGTTTGCAAAATACAACTAAGTTAATCTATTCCTGACGTAGAAAAGCCAATATATATTTTTGGTATATTTTTGGAATAATGAATTGAAGAGAAATCTTTGATTATTTCTGTTTAATATATTCAAAACAATTTGGAACGATTAAGAGGTTAAAATATCGAGAAAGCAAACATATATTGTCAAAGACTTTATCTCGGCCTCTTGATATCTTGTTATTTTTGTCATTATTCGAAATATTTCTGTTTTCAAAAATTCTTTTAGACTATTTTTACTTCTTTTCTTACATATGTTGCCCATTATTTTTTACTTTATATTTCAACACCCTATGTTCTATATTGGTATCCTATGTTACTGTAATATGTCATTACAGGACAGAGGCAAACAATAACTAGAGGCTCTAGATAGCCTGTGTTGCTCACTTTGGTCTATAGATATAGAAAGATGTTTTATGAGTGACAATGAGACAACTCTTCATCCAAGTAACAATTTATAAAAGTAAACCATTATAGGTCAAGGTATGGCCTTCAATACGGAGTCTTGGCTCACACCGAACAGTTAGCTATAAAAGGCACAAAACAATACTAGTGTAAACCCATTCAAACGGGAAAACTAACTATCTAATCTGTATAAAAACGAGAAACGATTCCCGACTAAGAACAGGTGCAAACATTTGCAGAGGGATTAAACGTTTCAATATTACCAAACTTTCTCCCTTTTCTGAAACCATAATTTAACCTCACAACATAAAAAGACACTATAAAATATCAATTGGAAGGCCTTACTCGAACAAAAACGCAAATTAACACACAATGAACGAGTAAATTTGATCTTTGATACCTGAATGCATATACATAGTTAATAAAAATTGTAATTGATAAATAATTTAGGTCAAAAGTAAATAAACAGGTTTAAACAAAGTTAAAGTATGATACCACTGTGAAATGTCAGGCAATTTTTAGAAAATCATCCCTTTTGAAAAATCCTGCGTCAGATTATACACAGGTAAATGAAAATAAGTTTGTTGTTAAGTATTCTTCTTCTTCTGTGTGTACAAAATCTTCCGTTTAGGAAACTAATCTAACACTTGGTACATATGGGGGGAATATCAACAATAAAGATGTGCATCTTAAACAAAGGACTCAGGGACACAGATGGATTCATGACAAAATTGTGTTTTGGTGATGGTGATGTGTTTGTATATCTTACTTTTCTGAATATTCTTGCTGCTTCAATTATCTCTATCTATAATGAATTTGTCCCAGTATTCACAGTGGAAAATATTTTGTAAAAATTTACAAAATTTATGAAAATTGTTAAAAATTGACTATAAAGGGCAACAACTCATTAAGGGGTTAATTGACAATTTTGGTCATGTTGACTGACTTTAAAATCTTACTTTGCTGTACACTATTGCTGTTTACAGTTTATCTTTATCTATAGTAATATTCAAGATAATAACCAAAAGCTGCAAAATTTTCTTAAAATTACCAATTCAGGGGCAGCAACTTAAACGGGTTGCCTGAATGGGCTGAAAATTCAGGGCAGATAGACCTAATGAATAATTTTATCCTGTCAGGTTTGCTCTAAATGGTTTGGTTTGAAGATATGAGATATGAGCCAAAAACTGCATTTTACCCTATGTACTATTTTAAGATTACAAACATATACGAAAAATTGTTAAAAATTGACTTTAAGGACAATACATCCTTAAGGGTCATGTTTTGACTTATTTGTAGATCTTACTTTGCTGATCGTTATTGATGTTTACAGTTTATCTTTATCTATAATAATATTCAAGATAATAACCGAAAAAGGCAAAATTTCCTTAAAATTACCAATGCAGGGGCTGCAAACTAACAGCGGGTTATCCGATTGTTTCCGGACAGATAGATCTTGACCTGATAAACAATTTTACCCCAATGTCAGATTTGCTCTAAATGATTTGATTTCCGAGATATAAGGCAACATCTATAATTTACCCCTATGTTCTACGTTTAGCCATGGAGTTTCAGAGGAGAAGATTTTTGTAAAAGTTAACGACGACGGATGATGATGGACGACGATGGACGACGGACACAAAGTGATGAGAAAAGCACACTTGGCCCTTCTGGCCAGGTGAGCTAAAAATGGATACTCTAAGACAAACCCATAATTCGAAAACCAACTAACAACACCATACCAAAAAAAAACGATAAACTACCGCAAAACAACCAAGTGTACACAAAACAAAAATATACCTATAAAAACATCCAAACCCGCTGCATTTGGTTGCACCTGTCCCAAGTCAGGAACCTGATGTTAAGTAGTTGTCTATTCTTGATGTGGTTCATAAGTGTTTTTGTTACTCGGTTTTTATATAGATTAGACCGGTTTTCATCGTTTAAATGGATTTACACTAGTCATTTATTGGGCCCTTAAAAGCTTTCTGTTTGGTTTGAAAAGCTCAGTGTTGAAGACCGTGTTTTGACCAATAATAGTTGTTCTTTTACAAATTGTGACTTGGATGGAGAGTTGTCTTATTGACATTCATACCACATCTTCTTATATCTATATAAGATTAAAGCATGGACATCACGAACCCCTCCGAGAACTGGGATGATTACAGGTGCTCTGTGAGTATGATTCCCTGCTCCACATGCGGCATCTGTTGTGTGGTTTATTTAAGACCACTTGTATTGTTGTTGATTTTTTTAAAGAAATTTCGTTATCTACATTTAATCGTGTTGATAAACAAGGAAAAGATAACACTAAATTGGTACTTATTTATATTGACATAAAATAACACACGTTGGGTACACACAATATATCTGTTTTGCACATCTAATACTAGTATTTTTTCCGCTACATTGCCGTTGTCGTTGATGCTGGTTATTTTCCAGGAACTGTAACTATCAAAGTAACAGGTGCAGGAGCTTAAATAAAAAAGTAAATGTTAATATATATTTTGGTATTTTATGATGAAGTGGCGGGGCGGCATGTCAATTTTCGGGCGTAAAAGTGTATTTTGGAACGAATATGCTGACCTTATATAACATATAATTATTTTTCCTTAACATTAAGGATACATTTGTATTTAAAAGTTAAAAGTTAATTTCCCGAAGAAATAAACAAATGTTCTTATAAACAGGTTAAAGTGAAGAACATTTTTTTTTTGCAGTCGACATTAGATATATTCATTGGTGTGTGTATGTTTGCTAGAAATTTGAAGAGGGATTAGATCTCACAAACCATGTTTACTCCTCCGAATGTTTGCATCTTTCCAAGTCAGGAACATAGTTAATTTAGCACGCCTTTCATTATTTTGCTTCATTGAACTTTTCGGTTACATGATCAGTCCATTTTGCTGCCTTAGTAAACATCATTGTTAAGAGGCCAGATGAAGTCCTAACACGGATGGTAGATTTCATCGGTGCGCTTAAGACCAATTGGTAGCCATCATATATTGTCTACCTTTTAGTCAATTTTTTTTGTCTCTTTGACACATTCCCTGATTCTATTCTCTTTGACACATTCCCTGATTATATTCTATTGTCTACCTTTTAGTCATTGTTTTTTGTCTCTTTGACACATTCCCTGATTCTATTCTCTTTGACACATTCCCTGATTACATTCTCTTTTTTCTAGAAAGCATTGATTTTCAGAACACTGTATGGGACCAATTTCCCTTGAATGTATTTCACAGCAGATGTTTTAGAATTTTTTAAAGACTTTCGTATATTCATAGTTTCCACGCCAAATAAATGTACATTATATTCTTTTGATATGCAGACTTCAACACGATTCGATTAAATGGCAGTATTTAAATCATTGATTGTCCGTATTCCGTTACTAATAATTATGTGATTATATTGGCAAAACATCTGAAATGATGTTATAACTATGACATTCCCCATTGGGGGCCTCTTTAATACTTACTTGTTGCAGCTGCTACTGCAGTTGCTGGAGGAGGTGCTGTAGCTACTGTACGAGATATGAATGAAACTAAAATAAAAATAAAAACAATTATCTAAATATTTCACAGCATTGTTTTAAATAACATTGCAAATAATCTTGTAAATACATATTCAAGATATTATAATTACAGTTAGAAGAGCGATTACACATTAACCGTTAATAATCGCCCTTTAAGTGGTACATAAAATTCAAGGAGATTACTGTGAAAAAATCAACTGAACCTTAAAATCACGATCTATTGATATTGAATATTAAGCTTTTCAATGATCAAAGTTAGTGTTTGTCAAAATGCTATAAATCCATTAATTTTGTCCGATTAACTGCCAAAGGGTCAAGGTGAACATTTTGTCAAAAGTTAATTGAAATTGAACAAGCCAAATTATTTTTGCAAGGTGTTTGGTACCACCTTAATTATTACGGTAAAATAGTTTTTTATTTGGATTTCGTGTGCTTAAATCACTGCAAAATGAGTAAGAGAAGAAGACAATGAAAATAAAAATAATTTTGTCAAAGGTAGTTTTCTTATTAACAGTTATACCACGTCGCTTCATTTTTAGGTAAACCGTAATTTCGAAGAACGAAAATGGTGGTGATTACTTTAAAGTATAATGCTTCAAAATCTTTAAACAATATAAAGACTGTATAACCCTTACAAAATACAGTAATCAGTTTGATAACCATCATCAGATGATCAAAAATTAGTAAGTCAATTGATAATATATTGACTGTATAATCCTGTATAATGGAGGCTAACTCACTAACTTCATAAAAGTTCGAATGTTTTCGATAATTTTTTATCTTATTGTAAATTTATATATTTTCCAAGCTCAAATGCATCTTTACTATTCATTGGAAATGAAATAACAGAAATATATATATTTGCATCTTTTTTTCAATCTCAACCTGTTTGAACCTCTTGATCCATTCAACTGTTTAGTGCATAAACAGATCACAATGAAAGCTACAAAAATGATTACAATAGCATGGTTAATCGAATTGTAAACAAAGGGGAAAAGCTTACAGACCAATCCAATTCAAGTATGTTATGATGTGTTAATCTTATAATAATTATACTAACATATTAAGGGTAAAAGTAACAGGGGCAGCAGTGATGCAATTCCTCCGCCCCCAACATTTCGAAGAGGGCCACCTCCACCCCCGCCATTGACAAGAACAATTCGTCGTCGTCCTGAACGGGATCGTTCTCTAGGTACAGGTACTGGGATCGGTCTAGGTATAGGAACAGGCACTAGATTTCCTCCTTTTGGAAGGACAATAGGTCGCCCTATTATAGGTCGTCCGAATCTCGGTCGTCGACCTCCTAGTCCTCCTCCTAAACCTCCTCCTAGTCCTCCTCCTAAACCTCCTCCTAGTCCTCCTCCTACACCTCCTCCTAGTCCTCCTCCTAGCTGACAGCTAACCTGAACAGGACCATAGAGGAATCCAATAACAACCGTTATGGCAAGAATGGTCAGTTTAACATGCGCCATCTATAAACAAAGAAATTTAAATAGATCTTTCTTCACACAAAAAAAAACATATTCAATATAGATAAATATTCACATCATTTTAAAACAAATGTGTCTACTTGATAAGTTTTAGCCACTACAAGGTTACAATTGAGACAACACAGTCATTCACAGATTGATAAAATAAAGGAATGACATACAGTGTGTCTTAGTTTTCCTTTTCAGAATCTAAAGGACTGTGAGTAATATCATTGTTTGTCTTCCAGAAGGAAAATAACGTTACGTCATTTGTTGAATTTCAATTGTTTAGAACGTTTTTGGACAATTACAATGTTTTGGTGTACGCTTTTGAAAATATAATCCTTATGCATTAGATTCCAAAACGGCGAAGTGCATTCTTTCATTTATTATATTGAATAACGAAGAAACAACAAGTTGACATAAGTAATTTTAAAAATCGAAAGTGGTTTTAATAAAAAAAAAAAAAAAAAAAAAAAAGAATATGATATATTCGATAATAATTGGTTTTTATTCATTAACACAATTACTTAATATTTCGTATTAGTTATGAAAACATATTTCTCTTATTCTTCGTCAATTTATTTCTTTCTGTACCCATTATTTATAAAAACAATTAATCAACCTGTGGTTCGTTTGATCTCAGTACTTCATTGGTTTAAATCCGATTATGCCGTCAAATTTTCTTGCTTTCCTCTGAAATTCCTATTGTGACGGCATGAAAAAAGGCGACTATGCCTGATGACGTCTCATAGAAAGAACACATCTTTTTGCAGATCATTCGTAAAGAAAGAATAATTTTGATTTTGCCTGCATAATGTTAGAATATAATTAGAGAAACAGATCCCACCACCACTCTCGACAATTAAATTTTAAATATTTAAAACGCTCGGGCAAGCCTCGCGTTTTAAATTTGAAAATTTAACTGTCTCGAGTGGATAAATATCGTATTACACTCGATGCAGTGGTAGAATCTATATATATACTTTCCATGTAAATTGAATAAACATTTATATAAATTATTAAAATTTCTGTAATATTAAATAAATTTGTTGATATCTAGAATAAATTAGTTTTTCTCATATTAAGAGTTTCCTTGCTTGGCATCCCGGAAAAGACATTATTCAAATGATTTAATTTCACATATTTTTATACGAATCAATGATGTTGGGAAAGTTAGGGAGGTTTGTTATGGTTCGGATTCCATCTTATTGTCAGTTTGTCGCATTGTATAATAAATCGTTTTCTGAACAAACATTTTGATATTGATAATTAGTGTAGTATGTATACTGACATGAAAAACAGAAATAAATAGGTTTGCCAAATATGAATGTTAAAACCTAGCATATGACAAAACTAATTAACTGGCAAAATGTGTTATAAACACATGAGTACTCTACATGCTATGTTTCGGTCACATAGTTGTACAACAAAGCGTCGTGATTGGGTAAAATTGTCACACACGATTAAAAATCAACCAACGACGTGAAGTTATTTTCTTTTTGAAATACAAACAATAAAATAACCCAAAGTCCTTCAGATTAAGAAACGGCATGAATCCTCTGTTGTATTGAGGTGTTGTACCGCACAAGTAAATATAACTCAAGTCAACATTTAGTTTTATACCTATCACTAATGTATTCTATACTTATTACAATTCACAACTATACATCAGCAATTAAAATTAAAACGAAGATAACTGCTTCAATCATTTAAGAATAATAACTGCTCTCTGAATGTGTTTAGATCTGTCCATTAAAGTTTGAAAAGACATTTTCGGTTAATTCTTAACGGCATAAGGAACACTTAAGAAAGAGCTTTATGATACCGAACTTGTTCAAGTTTAAGGACACTATTACAAAAACGAATTAAAACAATATGTCATTTTACTAAATCTTAATTTTTAACATTTTTTTCAGTTGTCTATATTTTCTTCCCATTTAACGGTTCCTTTTTGCACAAAATGAAACATATAGAATCTTTAGCTAACTTACACCAAAACAAGTGAAATCGCGAAGAAATATATAAAGTTCCTTGTCTTTTTTAATATTGAATACATATAAAGTATATAAAATGAACAAACAATATAAGCGTTCGAATATCGAAAATATTAAACTTGAGAGCTAATAATACTGCTCATTTGCTACGCACATTATTGATTCAACATTTTGTTGGTCACACGTTGAATATTTTTTAATTATACATTTCAATTACTATATATTCTCTCAGTACCTACGAGTCAGATATTAAAAAAAAATTCTAACAACAACTATAAACATAATTAAGAATTGAATAAAGAGTATTTTATTTAAATTTTTTAGTGTTACAGTACCAAATCATATCAATATAGTATTGTGAACTAGAACAGTTCTGCTTTAAGTTTTAATTGCATGTTCGATCGGTAAAATGTCTACTTGCATAGTGCAGGATGATATATTATTTACCTTTTAAGTCGGCGGTTGTCCTGTTCAAGAAATATCCATTCCCAATTCTTATATATGGTGTATTGAGGAAGATAAGCCTTCGGGATATGCAAGAAGCTAATTTAACTTAGTACATTTTGTTGAAATCACGAAATATTACTCTTAATTGATTACATAACTTACCTTTAAGCAAGAATAAAAGAATATCATGTTATTTTGCTTAACATTTCAATTATTCATCATCTTGAATATAGACATTAAATTACTTGCTAGTGTTCCGACGTCAATTGCAACTTCCTGGCATTAACCACGAACCGTATGAAGGTTATCCAAGAGAGACGATACCCAACACCTTAACTAAAATAAAATATGCTCGTTTAATTTCCATGAATTGTTTACAAAAGATTTACTTTGACCCTTTGACAAAAATATCGAAATTTAAAAAAAAAAATTGACCACACTGTATAGAAAATTTTTCATTGGATATATAGCTGTTTGAGTTATCTCCCTGTAGTATAAGGTATCACCTTAACTGCGAATCTCATGATTATCCAAGAGACTTGTGTTGTGCACTGAGGAAAGTCAATTAACTTTGCTCGGGGGAAAGTAAAAATTATCTTTGAAGCCAACAATGCCTTTAATGGGTCAGTTGAAAATTGAGGCGAAGTTGATTTACTTGTATATCTTATTTTTAGACGTATTCTTTTTCTTTCCTTATAGCTTCTCGAAGAAAAGAATTTAAAATTTAAAAGGTCAATCATATTATGTGTTAATATCATTTTACTGAAATAACCATAACTTACAATTATTTCCATTTGTTATACTTTCCGTCAAATAATATGAAAAGGGATTAAACATATTCCAAAATAGATAACTCGTTTAATTTTGAAACATTGTAGTTTCATGTGTAGAAATTCATGACGTTATGAAAAAGGGTTCTACATCTTTAAACTTGGTTGTCATGGCGTTCACTAATGAAATTAGACATAGGGGATATCATTGGAGTTATGAAAAAAACGGTTTTGTTGAAAAAATGATTACTTTAAAAAAATCAATTAGATGTTCTTTAAGGCTATTATATAATAGCTATGTAACATTTTAACAAAAATTTCTGTCGCAGCTACGATATATAAATAGGGAGGTTTGGTATGATTGTCAGTTACACAATTATCACGTGAACGCCAAATGATATATGAGTGCATAATTACAGGTTACCATATGGCATTCAACAAGAGGCGTGTGAAATCAAGTTGGATTTGTTACCTGTATTTCAGTGATTATCCTCTACCATTTCTGGCTTTATTCAATGAATTTTTGTTTAATTTGTGACGTTGTTTTCTCTTATGTAAAGTTTAACGTTAATTTTTTTTGGTCTTACTATATAGGATGGAATTTGCTCATTGATGATTCCATGCGGGGACCTCCGATTATTAGGTATTTTAGTTAACTTATCGGTAATTATATCACACTTCAATATTCTCTTATGTATTGTACTTTCCTGATATAACAATTTCTAGTTGTTTGTTATAAAACATGAAACTAAAGCTTTCAATTGTTCATATAATAGAAAAATCTGATCAGTAAAACCAACATTGGAAATCATTACTGACAATACAGACAATGCCGTATTTTCAAATTTTCTTCGTACTACACTACATTAATTCAAGGCGTGTTTACTCCACAGGTATGTCTTTATTGGCATTCATTAAATTGAGAATGGAAATGGGGAATGTGCCAAAGAGACAACAACCCGACCATTGCAAAAAACAACAGCAGAAGGTCATCAACAGGTCTTCAATGTATGTATATATAACATATATGTATGGTTAGGTCTTTAATGTTTTCATATATTATCGTTTATGTACATCAATGAAATAAGAATTCACACTCAAATAATAATAACCTTAAACTTTATTACATTCACGATTGTTGTGTCTTGAAACCAAGCTGTACGCTTGTTTTCTTTTGTGATTTTCTTTAGGAAGGTCCGGTGGCAAAATGGTCAAAGTACTTGAACTACTTTATCGCTGACCAGTCAACAGTAATATTGCGAGTTCGAATTCCGCACGAATTCAAATCTTAGTTGACTAGAATTGTCAGTTTTTCTACCGAACGTCGGTGGATCTCTCTGTGCTGTCAGGCTTTTTCTACTTAGAATAACCGACCACCACAAAATAGCACAAATTATTATTGTTTCTTAGTATTTTCCATCATGAAGTATACTATTATTAATCTTAAAATAACATTTTTGGTTTTTTTTATTACATATTTGCTCGTTTTTTTAGTGATTATGTTATAACACACTGTTAACTGCTGTTTTCTTTTTTGACATGTTTACCTCTGTTTGTTCACACATCGTTGATAATGTAATTGACTTTTTTTGCGACTATCATACAAGATAAGATGTTTGCCTAGCTATAAAAACAGGTTTAATCCATTTTTCAACATAAGGAAATGCTTGAACCAAGTCAGGAATATGACAGTTGTTTTACACTCGTTTGGTGTGTTTGAGCTTTAATATTGCCATTTTGAACTTCCTTTGGTTTTTTTACTTTTACCTTTTGTTTGGGCTTTTAGGCTTTTTATTAGTCGCTCGATGATCTGTAGTTGAAAATAGTGCAGGCCTTATGTTTGCTGATAGTATATGAGTCTTATAATTCATAACATTGCTGAAAAATATTTATTCTGCTTGCAATATCTATATAAATAATTTTCTTCTCCGAATAAACTGGCTGGTATTTTTCTTTAGTTCTTTCCATGTATCAATAAGTCTTTTTTTCTTTTTTTTCTCAACTATTGTCATTTGTTTATCATTGTTAGATCATATGCCTTTTCTATCATTAATTATCTTAGTGTTTTGTAAATAAAGTAGAATGTCAATAAGAAGATAGTCAAAGTCATATGTGGACGACAAACTGGCAATGCTAAGCCAAAATATATTAACAACAAAACAACAACAAAAACAGATCATAAAACACAAAATCATGTCAGCCCTTAATCACTGACTTCTGAGCTGATGTGACCCTCCGGGACTAAAAGTTCACAATCAACAATATGGACCAAATTGTTTCAAAAATAGCACTCCATAAATTTGGTTGTCATTTTGTAGACAAACTCGCATACTATGTAGCAGATAGTAAAACTCCCAGTAATTATAAAATTATGCATTTCTCGAAGATGAATAAACGAGGAAGCTTTTGCATGTTTTTAATAAAGACATCAAGAATGTGCACGTGTATTGGTGTAAATTAAGGTAAAGACATTCACCTCTGAGTTTTCAGGCACTATTTGAATCACGTCTCTGAAGATGACGTACTGGAAGTTTTCCATGTAATGTTAAACATGCCCACTAGCTTAATGTATGGTGTATTTCCTAAATAACATATCTTTTCTCTACAATTAGTATGTACACCTGTATTTTTACAGATTTTTAACTATGAATAAATCTTAATAAACTGTCGTTTCGACTCGACCTTGAAAATTTCGATGAATCTGCATTGTATATTGATATTTTGTTTTGCTGTAAAAGAGGGACGAAAGATACCAGAGGGACAGTCAAACTCATAAATCGAAAATAAACTGACAACGTCATGGCTAAAAATAAAAAAGACAAGCAGAAAAACAAAAGTACACGACACATATAGAAAACTAAAGAATAAGCAACACGAACCCCACCAAATACTAGGGGTGATCTCAGGTACTCCAGAAGGGTAAGCAGATCCTGCTCCACATATGGCACCCGTCGTGTTGCCCATGTTATAAAAATTCAAGTGAATAGTCTAATTCGGTAGGTCACATTCGTGAAAGGGAAGGGAATTGTAGTTATGTCGTAAGGAACATATCCGATATCATCTGTGAAACGGTTAGTCCATAACGACGCAACTCGTGATGGCGTCCGTAAAATTTACAAAGGGATGATTTCAACTTCACCATTTGGAACTCTTGGTTTAAAAGCTTCCTTGTGAGCAGCAACCCTCTATCAAGAAAACCATGAGAGGAAATACAAGCACGGGAATATCGTATCAATTGGAAGATATATACCCCGTATGCAGGTGCTGCTGGAATGTTGCTACTTAGAAATAGAAAGTTCAAAATATGAAAGCTGAAATCATCTCTTTTGTCGTAAAAATTTGTTTTCAACCGACCCTCATTGTCAATTTCTAAATGTAAGTCAAGATATGAGGCCGACTTAACTGTATCTGTTGTATCTTTTATCTCTAGTTCGATGAGATAGATGCGTTCAACATAGTCACCAAATTTTGAATTATTTAGTGAGAGAACATCATCTAAAAAGAAGAAGTAAAGTTAAAGGATATTGCTAACTTCTTATCTTTCTTCCTAAGAAGTTACTGTATGAAGTCAGCCTCATAATAATAAGGAAACAAGTCGGCCTCCGAACGTAACAAATATGTTGTCAATCAAGAAATCAAGCATCCTGATAATGTCAAGAAATCAAGCATCCTAACAAATTAGAGTCAAGTCATTCACCTCTAAGTTTTCAGGCACTATTAGTATCACGTCTCTAGATAGAGATGACGTACTGGAAGTTGTCGTTGGTATGTCAAACATACCCACTAGCTTAATCAATGGTGTACTTGCTGAATAACATATCTTGTCTTTATAATTTTATATATGAAAACCTGCATTTTCAAAGATTTTTAAATACTATGAATAAATATAAATAAAACTGTCGTTTCGACTCGTCCTAAAAAAATGTGACAAATCTTCATTGTATTCTGATTATTTTTGCAATTTGTTTTGCTGTAAATTAAAGTAAAGACATTCACCTCTGAGTTTTCAGGCACTATTGGTATCACGTCTCTGAAGATGACGTACTGGAAGTTGTTCTTGGTATGTCAAACATACCCACTAGCTTGTCTTTACAATTATATATATGTATATCGGCATACCTGCATTTTCAATGATTTTTAATTACTATGAATAAATCTTGATAAAGCTGTCGTTTCGACTCGTCCTAAATAATTGTGACTTTTTCTTCGTTGTATTCTGATTTTTTTGCAATTATTTTGCTGCAAATGAATGTGAAGGCATTGACCTGTAAGTTTTCGGACGCGTTTTGTATCACGTCTCCGAAGATGAAGTACTGGAAGTTGTCATCATGGTTTACAACAAACCCCGAAGCTTAATGTTTGGTATGTGTCTTTAATCACATGTTTTATCATATTGAATTCAAATCAATATTTTCTACCTCAAGTATAGATAACCTTCGCCGTATTTGATAAAAATTTGAGAACTGTTTAGTCCTTAATGCTCTTCAACTTCGTTCTTTATTTGGTTTTTAACTTTTGTTGATTCTAGATACACTGACGATTCTTTTGTAAACAAAACGCGCGTCTGCCACAAATTTTTAAAATTTGAATCCTGGTATTTATAATAAGTTTATTTAATGAATACTTTCGATTACTTATAAAGGCTCTACATTTTTTTAGATTTGTAACCAAAGTTGTGAAGAATTTAAAATGGGTCGTTATTATCTTTGCCTTTTGTTACCTCTAAAACCATGATATGAATGTTCGTGCAAGGTAGTTTTTTTATTTGAGTCATTATAGGTAGGCACTTGTGATAGCTTTTTCTTCAATTTCATGACCATATCGTAGAAATGGATATTTGTGACGGCTTTTTATTTAAGAATTGAATTCTTCTTTTTGTAAATTTATTGGGGTGTAAAAGCGTTGACCGAAGTACATTTTGTATGAAGCTCGGAAGCGCTTCATTCTAAAAATGTACGCACGGTCAACGCTTTTACAACCCTATAAAGTTACAAAAAGAAGCATTCAATACTTATAATTACATTTTTTAGCTATGATCATGAAAACACGAATTTTATATATTTTATTATTTTTAAATTCACCTGTGCACTTTATTGTTGGAGCGCGTGTTATCATGAGTGAAAAGTTGTATTGAGCAATGCAACTGATTACGGAATAACACGTGATGTGCAGTTAGCCAATCAGAATAAAATATTATAATGAAACATACATCTAATGTAATTATTAAGCTTTGGCATTTTCATTCACACATGTGATAAAATATTCGCAAAACGAAATTAATTTTATTTTCCTTATTTTGACATACTCCTTACAGTCAAATGTGGTGCGGCTTCTCGAGTTAAAAAATCCCGATTTTTACCAAAACAATTCTCAAAAAAATTATTACTAGCCTATATTGAATACAGTTTTAACTTCTTTATTTTATGGTCCTTTGTTATTCAATCCACCAAAAGGGGTTAAGCTGAGACACTTATTGTACATTGCAACATTTCAAATGTCTCTGCAAAGAGATTTACATAATTATTATATTTGATGACTTAATTTGAAAAGCATTTAGGATTATGTGCTGTATTTATGACCATGCAAAAATTAAAAAAATCAAGATTTCAAAATCGATACTTTAAGTCATAAGTGTTTTAGTTAAGGAACAAAATAAACAAAAAATATTGGTAGGTTATTGAGCTCCTTTTGATTTTTTGTATACCGCTGTTCAAAATTTATAATTCGACTGACAGAAAACAAATCCGGGATGTAAACTAAAACTGAAAGAAACACATTATCTGGCCTTTTCAGACTTACGAGGTATTTATAGCATTGTCTAATTTTGTGCACCTTGTTTTTTTTTTCATTACTAGTAAGTTGTATATTATCTGGATAGTGTTTGAATTTCTTATGTTTTACTTCTAGTAAATACTATTATAATATATTTTTATAATTTCAAATTAACAATTCATAGGAAACATGAAAAATCTTCAGGTCTTTATAATGTGTGATCTCTGAAGGACTGTCATCAAATGAACTACACCTTAATTATAAATGAAATATGTTATTTGTAATAATATGTAGGCTGTTGCATGACGATTACAAAAAGCGAATAGAAGAAAAATAAATAAAACGTTTTGTCCTTGTCAATTTTAAAGACCAAGTTGTTTGAAAAATAACATATAGCAAATTCCTTTCATGGTTTTGTAAACAAACTCGTATACTATTAAACGAAGAGTGAAACACATAAAAAAAATCGAGAAATTAGAATAGTTGCATACATTTTTTTTTTAATATTAAGCTTATTTTATTAACAATCACCTGTAAAATCAACCCTCAGCTGCCTAGGGGAGCAACTAAGGGGGCCCCAATTTTTACAGTCTCATTTGTCGGGGAAAAAGCAAATGAGAAAAAAAAACTCCCACTATGAATTATTAACATCAACCTTTATACATATTATCTATCCTTGTACAATTGTACATGTACCTGCAATCATTATCGATCTATATATCTTTACCTCTCACCAGATATAATTTTTTGAATAAAGTATGTTTTTTATCTTTATTTATTTCTCACAAAGGCTACCTGTATTTATTAAGCAGTTTCAATTTTATCGTACATCAAGTCTTTTGTTATGTTAATTTCAATTAAATTTAATTTCTGGTCGAGTGATCATTTACCACATGCGATTTGTTAAAGGGATGTGTAGTTCATTCATAAAAGAAAATGAATTAATGATTTTGATTTCCAAAAAGGATTTATTTCAAAGATATGGTGAGTAAATATTTGTTTATAAAATGAACCTGTTGATACAACATGTCTTGTTACAATTAGATGATATACATGGATTACATACAATATAAAAATTACATGTAGGGAGTTGAGAGCGGTGTACATATTATTATTCAATCAGTATCAAAGAGGTCATTGCATTGACCTGACCACGCAAAATATATATTTATATACAAAAAGTGTCACACATAGTTGAAAAGGCTTTTTTCGTATTTGGTTTACTATATTTGAGCAGAAATTGCATTTCATGTTTTATCATATTTTAAATCACCGATTTACTTATCGCTTTCTTTTGATATTTTGCGATATTTCTAGTTTTCCAGATAACCCATTTCGTGATTAGAAGCACCGTATTTAAAATTTGGGTATAAGATGCATCTGCATTAATGACCCCAAAAATTATACTTGTTTCCGATTTTTGAATAAAATTCCCATATTTTCTCAAAAATTTCCCGCCAAACGTCTTCCACCAGTTTACAATAAATAAAAAGATGAAAAAGTGATTCGTTTTCATTGCAAAAGTGACACTTCCCGTTTGAGCGATTCATTTTTTTTTTTTTGTAATTTTTCTTCAGTGTAAATTATATTATGTAGTAACTTCCATTGAAGTTTATTAGTTTTCCTGTTAGCTAAATTCTTATTTAAAGTTTCTCAAATATATTCCCATGGTAGTTCATTCCCTAAATGTAAATTCCACTTAAATTTGCTTTTTGGAGCTGTTTTATTCTCATAAAAGTATCTAATATCTTTAAGAGCCAAATATATTTTCTTCTAAAAGGTCCTCTTTCGTGACCGATTTTTTTATTTTCTGTAAGTCAGTCCAGGAAATTAAAAGTTCTTTATAATATTTGGACATTTGTATTTGCCTAAAACATGAAGTGTTCGAACATGAACATATAAAAAAATCTGTATCATATTTTTCGTCTAGTGACGTTAACCAGTATTTTCCTATTGCATTCCATTTTTGTGTTATTGAGTTGACAATTATACTGTACATACTTTTCACCTGTTTTGATTTAATAAAGTCCTTGAAGTTTATCATTCCTATCCCCCCTTTTTCTTTCGGTAAACAACACACTGTTCTAGCGATTTGGTTTGTTTTCCCATCCCATATAAAGGACCATATAATATTATTTATTTGTTTTTCGTATATATCCGGGATACCTCTAATTTCAATTTTGTATCCAATGACAGACAGTACAAAGGATTTAATAATTAAAACTTTTCCCGTAAATGTGAGATCTCTTGATTTCCAAACTTCCATACAGCTTTTTATCTTATTTATTTTTTCTAACCAAATTTGATCCAAGTCTACCCCATATCCATGTTGTACCCCCTAATGCTTTCACAGGACGCTTAGACCATTTAATTTTGTTAAATTGTGTTTTTTTTTATTTCGCCACTTGCCTAAATACATGCCAAAAGTCTTATCCATGTTCATTTTAGCCCCCGAAGCGTTTTCGTACAGTCTTAAAGTTTTAAATCTGTCTTCGATAGACTCCTCGCTTTTATTAAAGAGTTGAGTATCGTCAGCAAACATATTTAGCTTTGTGTCAATATAGTCCCCAGTTCTAGTCGGAAGTTTTATTCCTTCTATATTAGGATTGTTTCTAATTGATGCTGCAAGTGGTTCTGCTTGCAGGATATATAACATCGGGGCTATTGGGCATCCTTGACGAATTGAATGGGTTATGCCTACGAATCTAGAAGTAAACCCATTCGTATGAATACACGTCTTGGCGTTAATGAAAAGCATTTTTACCCAACTCCTGAATTTTTCCCCTAACCAAAATTTTAATAAGCAAAAATCGATCCATTCCCATTCCGCCCTATCAAATGCTTTTTGTTGATCCAAAAATAATATTGCACCCTCATCATCTTCTAATTCAAAAAAAATAACATCTTGTAGTAATCTATTGCCTTGAAAAGTTTTGCGCCCTTTAAACAAACCCTTTTTGATCGAAATCAATTATTTGCGGTAATACATTTTTTAACCTTTCCGCGAGTACTTTGGAAATAATTCTATAGTCCGTGTTCAAGAGCGTTATAGGACGCCAATTTTGTATGTCTTCTCTCTCCCCAGACTTAAACATAAGCGTAATCATACCTCTATATTGAGATTCACAGAGCAAATTGTTGGCAAAGATTTCCTTAATAACCGCCACAAAGTCGTCCTTTATCAAATACCAATATATTTTATAAAATTCATTTACAAATCCGTCTTGCAAGCATATTACGTCAATATTTTTCTTTTTACACCAGTAATTTTTTTTTCCATACAATTAATATACCCTTTACACTTTACGTATATCATGTTATTGAAAAATGCTTGGTTCAATGGTTTTGTACCAGATGTCTTATAATAAATAATTTGTTTTTGTGTTTGGCACAACTTTTTGGAATTTTGGGTCCTCAGTGCTCTTCAACTTTGTACTTGTTTGGCTTTACAACTATTTTGATCTGAGCGTCACTGATGAGTCTAATGTAGACGAAACGCGCGTCTGGCGTATTAAATTATAATCCTGGTACCTTTGATAACTGTTTAATCATTACCACTATTTGTTTTATTAACATTTGAAATGATGACTAGAAAGATTAGCTATTGCTTAACCTGGAGACGAGAGGCGATATACCAAAGGAACATTCAAACTTAAACCAAAATAAACTGAAGACGTCATTTCTAACAAAAATAAAACAGACAAACAAAAGTTAACAAAACACAACATAAAAAACTGACGATTTTCGTTATGCTCGACAAATGTTTTTAATTCAAGCGATCCAATGTCTTCTCGAAAAGGCACCGGTTTTCGATCTAAGTTTTTTATAAGAGCACAGTTAAAATCCCCAAGAACGATATTTCTATTACCTTTATCAATAAAAATATTTTTTTCAAAAAATAATTTTCTGTCACCAGCCAAATTGGGAGCATAAATATTGTAAATAAAAATCCCGTTATTTCCTGGTGTTTTAACATGTACAGAAATTGTTCTACCATTACTATCTTGGCCGTTTTTAGAGATTTCAAATTTAAATGTTCCTGAAAAAAGAATTTCTACCCCTTTTGAATTACTTGATCCATGATTCCAAAAACTGTCCCCTTTCCATTCGTTTTTCCATTTCGTTTCGACTTCGCTAGAGCTATGTGTTTCTTGCAAGCATAATACGTCAATATTTTTCTTTTTACACCAGTAAAAAACATTTCCATACAATCAATATACCCTTTACACTTTACGTATATCATGTTATTGAAAAATGCTTGGTTCAATGGTTTTGTACCAGATGTCTTATAATAAATAATTTGTTTTTGTATTTGGCACAACTTTTTGGAATTTTGAGTCCTCAATGCTCTTCAACTTTGTACTTGTTTGGCTTTACAACTATTTTGATCTGAGCGTCACTGATGAGTCTAATGTAGACGAAACGAGCGTCTGGCGTATTAAATTATAATCCTGGTACCTTTGATAACTGTTTAATCATTACCACTATTTGTTTTATTAACATTTGAAATGATGACTAGAAAGATTAGCTATTGCTTTACCTGGAGACGAGAGGCGATATACCAAAGGCACATTTAAACTTAAACCAAAATAAACTGACGACGTCATTGCTAACCAAAAAAAACAGACAAACAAAAGTTAACAAAACACAACATAGAAAACTTACGATTGAGCAGGCGCAGCTGGAATATTTAACATAGAAATGTAAATTTAACAATGTTGAAGCTGAGGTCATCTCTTTGTCTTAAAGTTTAGTTTTCAATGGATCGTCATTGCCAATGTCTAGATGTTGGTCAAGACATGATCTTGCTCTGTAAAATGTTCGTTGTATTATTATGTTGATATCAAGGGGATTTATGCATAAATCGGGTAATTACTTGAACATTGCGAATGGGAACGTTAATATCAGGTTATAGATCTACCGTGGGTGCGAAAACCTGCTTATCACGTGATTTTTCTGTTGAAAAATTATGAAAGAAAATTCACTGTGTATATCATATGTATATCGGGTTTTTTTCTTCATTTATAAATCCGACGTTGATTTTCTAATTTTGAATGTTTCTCATTTTTTATATGTTGGTGCCTTTTTAATCTGTTATCAGGTTTGAATTTTGATCATTATTTAAGACTGCTCGATTACCTATAAAAGCTAACACATCTACGTCAATTGGTACCATTTGGATAGTTTTTATCACGTGATTTCATATTCATTTTAGTTTTTTTTTTCTTCGCTTATAAATCAGACGTTGATTTTCTAATTTTGAATGTTTCTCATTTTTTATATGTTGGTGCCTTTTTAATCTGTTATCAGGTTTGAATTTTGATCATTATTTAAGACTGCTCGATTACCTATAAAAGCTAACACATCTACGTCAATTGGTACCATTTGGATAGTTTTTATCACGTGATTTCATATTCAATTTGGGATTTTTTTCTTCGCTTATAAATCAGACGTTGATTTTCTAATTTGGAATGTTTTCTCATTTTTTATATGTTGGTGCCTTTTTAATCTGTTATCAGGTTTGAATTTTGATCATTGTTTAAGACTGCTCGATTACCTATAATAGCTAACAAATCTACGTCAATTGGTATATTTTGGATAATTGTCTAATTGGCAAACAGACCACGTCTTCTAATTTTATTTTATCTAATCGACTAGACTATCTCCTAGTAGCTTGTTGGAAACGGGTGGATTCAAAAAGTTAATAAGTTTATATCTATTTATAAAAAAAGATAAAATATGATTTACTCCGGTTTGAAATGGAATTTAAAATTAAATTATAAGGAATGAAATCAAGCCTTCCGCTAAATATCGAAATATCGAATGCTACTAGATAAGTTTTTTTATAATTTCACAAAATTCTTTGAAAATATCGGCGCTTAATATAAAAAAAGCACTCAAATAGAAAACAATACGGTGAAGGTGCGAATTTCTTATGAAAGAATTTATAAATTCTTAATTTGTAAGAAATGAAATCATTTCCCTATCTCAGATTAAGCTTTTGACATTTTTTTTTCTATTTCTTTATCTCTACCTCAATACAAACCATACTGTTTTGGCTTTATTATTTTTTGTTCTTATACATAAACCTTAATCATTAATATTGTTACAGTTTATGTAGTAAGCTGTAGGTTTGTACATACGACTCTTTCAGGCTACTCAGTAAACACTCATTTCTATTTTCACGATCTTCGTTTACTGTTAGCCAACGCGTATACTAAGACATTTGATGAACATTGTTTAAAATGTTATTGTTATTGTAGGTGGAAATTGTTAGAAAGGTCTCTGTGAATAATGGTTATAGAGTTCGTCTTCACTGTTTGACCCTTGACTGCAAGACTGTTCCCACCTTATTATTATCCTTATTCACACACTCCCGCTTTATTACCTTGTTATTTTATTAGGATAAGGCATGAATATTGTATCCGGGGCCCATGCATGCTAAGAGTAAGCTTAGATATGTCCCGTTTGTGCATTCCCCCACTCGACAGAATGTCAAGATTCCGCTCGCCGCCATTTGCATCACTTTGTTTATTGACGTCTGTGAACTAATGACCTGAGATCAGCATCCAATCAGCATAACGTAATTAGCACACCATCTCCATAGGGACACGAGACGCTAGTGGGACAGATGTATAAAAGAGAGTGCACAACAATCTTCAAGGAGACTACGGCCCGCTAGCAGGGCAGTCACTCCTGATACAAAGAAAATTACTAGAGCAAACCAAATACGCTGCAGTCGATGCAATACATGTACCTTTGCTATTGTATGCATTTCCATTGAATAAATGGATCAAACTATAACTAACCTAGATGTTTTCCTACGCTTACTATGGTGTTGACAAACGATTAACGTACCAAAAAGGGGGGGTCTCTGAATATTTTATAATAAAGTTCTGTGGTGGGCTTTATGTGATTTATACTTGTAAAAGCATTGGATATTTTGTATATAATTAATTGTAAAGCGTAAATAAATCTTGTTATCTGTTGTATATGTAATAAGTAAGTCAGTGTTAATAATGAGTTTCTGAGCTGCCTTATCAAGTTTAACGAGTGCCTTAGCTGTTTTGCCTGCTACGCTACCATTATCTTGATCATTGTGCCAACTACGCTACCAGTAATTACTTACTTTGTAACTCGACACCGGGGTTGACAGATAGTAGAATTCTACCAAGAATAAAGTAGCCACTGTGTTAAGCTGGTAGCAAAACTTTTACTTCATGTCTATTACATGATTAGTGCTGTACCTATCTCCCCTTTTTTTACATTGCAACGTATCACAAAATGTTCTATTTAAACAAAAAAAGAAGATTTGGTACAATTGTCATTGAGACAACTCTCCACAAGAGACCGATTGACACATAAGTTAACAAGTATAGGTCACCGTTTGACCTTCAACATTGATTAAAACTCATAACGCAACTATTCAATTCCCGAAATGACAAATGTACAACAATTTAAACGAAAAATATAACGGTTTGATGTATGTACAAATAAATGCAAAAATAATATAATATATACAAAAAGCGACAACAACTGCATTATAGGATGATGATTTTAGACAAACCAATACAGAATGTAGAGGGGTTAAACTAGTTTGATGGCGCGTCAACACTTCACTGACATGGGATAGTGTGTGCAAGTACAAAACACTTTAAAAATCAAAAGAGGGACGAAAGATACCAGAGGGACAGTCAAACACATAAATCGAAATAAACTGACAACGCCATGGCTAAAAATGAAACAGGCAAACAGACAAACAATAGTACATGTGACAAAACATAGAAAACTGAAGAATAAGCAACACGAACCCCACCAAAACCTAGGGGTGATCTCAGATGCTCCGGAAGGGTAGGCAGATCCTGCTCCAAATGTGGCAAACCTGATCTACTTCATTAACCATCATAAGACGTGTATTTTTAAACAATTCACTTGCCTGGCATGGACACAGGTCGGTTCAAGAAAGCTTCTACTCAAAACAAATGTATTTTTTGAGCACATAGATTTTCCGTTTCGAGTTCAGACAAGGTCACAATTCATCATGGACATGGCATCTTCGTTCAGTGTCAAAAATCTCTCATAAATACCACGTTTTATCTTAACCGGTTCAATAGAAGATTTTTAGTTGTGGTTGTAGGACAACAACATTTCTATAGGAATCTATGAGTTTAGACTTGAGTACCTGAGATAACTCACAGTATTTGGTGTGGTTCGTGTCGCTTAGCCTTTTTTTCTATATTGTGTCTCGTGTACTTATATTTGTCTGTTTGCTTTATCTTCTTTAGCCATGGCGTTGTCAGCTTTTTTGTTGTTGTTTTTTCGATCTCTGAGTTTGACGTTGTCGTAAAGAATGATTTTTTTCACCATTAAATCGTTGTCAATAGCCAATTTAAAATTAGAAAAAGCAGTATCGTAAAAACACTTTCAGTCACTGTTGTTTTGTTGGGTTTTTTTTTTTTGGCGTATTATGCACTGCATAAAATTTATCGACATTCGTCTTTTCTGATAATTTGAAGGAGCAAGTTTAAACGGATTTGGCGAATCGTAGGGGATATTGGGGTAAGTGGACATGTGGGGTAAGTGGTCAACGCGTTATTTCTGGTGGCTGTCTTAATGCGAGTTGTCTCCCGTCTGACACGTAGCTGATCGACATCAACGGACAAAGTCAAAGAATAGTTAAATTAAAGGTCAATGCACCATAGCAGTAAATATTCATTCATATCATTTTTTTTGCTGGTTGCGATAATGGAAGTGATAGATAATTAGTAGTTCTAATGAGACTTTCAATGATGCTTTTGATATTACAATGGCATTAAAAAATACACAACTAGCTGAATGAAAACATGCTGCTTCTGCAATATGGCGGCGTACATGTCGTATACCCGCCGAATATGTGCGTTCTCAAAATTGTCTTTTACAATTAATGTTTGTGGTGTTCCGTTGAAAATAACTTGACTTGATCGAACTTGGATATCAAGGATAACGATTCAAACCCAAAGACTTATTTATCTGTGCGGAAAATTGTTCCTTTAGTGAAACAGAAGAAGCGGTGCCGTGTTGCAAGTAGCTTTTAATATGACGTCATAGCATTCATTAAAACATATCCTATAGCAGATCAGTGCACACAAACACAATAACAACCGAGGTGTTCCATTACCCAATTACCCTGGGGAAAGTGGACAACTCGTGTTGTTAAAAAATAAACATACTTGGTATGTGTCTTTACTTTTCTATTGTTTTGTGTTTTGCATCAAATTTTATGATATCTTACTTAAAGGTTATAAAAGGTTTTCAAGGGGATTTTTAACTACATATGAACAAATCCTAAAGAAAAAATGGGGGGTGTCAATAACATGTTGGATTGGATACATCCCAAAGAGGTCGAGAATCTGATCTAGTCAAGGTTTGTAAACAATATTTGTTTCACGCAATCTTCTTGGTTTTAAGTCTACATATCGACGCCAGTCTTTAATAGTTCTTAATATATAGCGTATAAGACACTCATATAAAGCAATACAACCTATACATCTTTTTTTATTTCAGCAAAATGGCTAGAGAGAAAAAAGGATGGACTCCAAAACAAGGAAATTGGTCAAAAGAGGGTCTAAAAGAAGCGGTTCGCCATGTAAAGAGTGGGGGCATGTCTAAATTAAAAGCATCAAATATGTATAATATACAAAGAACAATACTACTTCGGAGACTGAAAACTATGGATCTGGATTCACCAGCAACAAAACCCACAGTACTTACTATAAAGGATGAAGAAGCTCTGGTCGGGCATATACTAAGAATGGAGGAAAGAGGGTTTGGTTAAACCATTACAGATGTCTGAAAGCTAGCTTACGAGATAGCCGTGAGGTCGGGGAGAAAACATTGTTTTAACAATGTTAAGAAAAGTGCCGGTTATGATTGGTGGCAAGGGTTTAGAGATCGACATCCATGTTTATCTGTACGCATACCAGAGGGTCTTAGCGCAACACGAAGTTCATTGCTGAATCCAATTGGCATTTCAGCTTACTTTCAAAAGCTTGGAAGTTTCCTGGATAAACTGAAGATTAAGGATAAGCCACAGCAAATTTTTAATGCGGATGAGATCCATCAAAGGTTGTTGGTTAAAGAGGCAAAAAGAGTGTGCATTCCAAAACAAGCGGAGAACGAGCCGAAAATGTAACCGCGTAATGCAGTGTGAACGCAGAGGCAAGAGTTCTACCACAAATGCTCATCTTTAAGGGACAAAGAGTAAGCCAAGCATTGATGGGCAATGCACCAGCAAACACATTATTTGCATGCAGTAAGAGTTCATTTATTTATTCAGATTTTTTCAATAATTGGTTTCAAAAGCCGTTTATACCTAATCTTCCTCCTCAGAGACCTGTTCTGCTCATACTGGATGAACATTCTTCACACATTACAGTGGATCTGTTGGAAACAGCCGTATCTAATCAGATAGAAATGTTCTGTCTTCCTCCGCATACAACGCACTGGACACAGCCACTCGATAGAAACGTATTTGGACCGCTGAAAAGGTCGTACAATCTATGCTTTTCTGAGGCAGAATTAAGGAAGAATAGTCACGAGCTACGATTTTTGTGGCTTATTCAAGCAAGCCTTTAATGAAAAAATGAATCTGGTGAATATATTAAGTGGCTTCAGAGCTACTGGGATATATCCATTTTAACCGAATGCTATCCCAATTGAGGCATATGGACCATCAAAGACGTCCGTGTTTGATGTCGAGGTTGGAGCATCAACAGAGAATGGCCATTGTGTTAGCAATAAGCAGAACCAGTCTCGAGTAACTACAACCACTAATTAATAGCAACCTGTCTCTGCCAAGTTCTGAAGGAAACTATGAGAGGGAAATTCTAAGAATCCCTGAAGTCGTCAAAGAAAGAACAGAGAAAAAGACCAGACGAGTAACTGAGGCTACTGTCTGACAGTAAGAGAATTTTAAAATGAACTGAAACAAAAAGAAGAAGAGAAAAACAGAGTTCAAGAGGGAAAGGATCAAAGTAAAAGGGAGAGGGAGGAAAAGAAGAAGACGAAATAACTGGAACAAACATTGAAGAGCAGTAAGGCAAATAACTCAAAAACAGGGTATTATTACTTGTTTACCAAAAGGTGATAAACCTAGACAGTTTATGAAAAATTGGCGACCAATAAGTCTTTTGAATACAACATATAAACTAGCATCAAGTTGTATAGCAGAACGTATGAAATCTGTTCTACCCATTATTATTAGCAATGATCAGACAGGTTTTATTCCTGGAAGATATATTGGAGAAAACACTCGTCTCATATATGATATTTTATTCTATACAGAGGTAAATGATTTGCCAGGTCTTCTCCTTCTCATAGATTTTGAAAAAGCTTTTGATTCGGTATCATGGAAATTCATAAATGAAGTATTAGACTTTTTCAATTTTGGACCCTCTATAAAACTGTGGATAAAGACTTTTTACACAAATATAAGCTCATCAGTATCCCAAAACTGTTTTTTATCAGATTTCTTTCAGATTCAAAAAGGCTGTAGACAAGGGGATCCTTTATCACCTTATATTTTTCTTTTATGTGCTGAAATTCTAGGAATTTTAATCAGAAAAAACAA
Organism: Mytilus edulis; assembly: GCF_963676685.1. Taxonomy (NCBI): domain Eukaryota; kingdom Metazoa; phylum Mollusca; class Bivalvia; order Mytilida; family Mytilidae; genus Mytilus; species Mytilus edulis. The sequence goes on from NC_092356.1 coordinate 31,379,846, forward strand.
AGAAATTAAAGGAATTAAAATTGATGACACAGAATATCTTATCTCCCAATACGCAGATGACACATCAATAATACTTGACGGTACACCTGAATCTCTAGATGCATCTCTTCGCTTACTCCAAAAATATGCTGAAATGTCTGGTCTACAAATGAACTTGGACAAAACAAAGGTGGTGTGGATAGGCAAAAAAAAATATAGTCAAGACACAATGTGTGTAAAATGGGGATTGGAATGGGGTTCCAGTAGGTTTACATTACTAGGAATAAACTTTTCTGTCAATTTGCATGAAATGGAACTGTTGAATTATGGTCCAAGAATTAAAGAAATTGAAAATATAATAAAAATTTGGTCTAAACAAACATTAACACCAGTTGGAAAAATAACTATCATTAAGACACTAATTATTTCAAAATTGAACCATCTGTTTTTAACATTACAAGCACCATGCAAAAATACTTTAAAACAACTAACTGACAAAATTTATTCATTTATTTGGGAAAACAAACCTGACAAGATAAAAAGAGAAATATTATGTTCTGAACACAAATTAGGAGGGCTGAAAATGATAGATATTGACAAATATATAAAAGGATTGAAACTAACTTGGATAAGACGGTTGTTGAAAAACAACCCAAAACTAAATAAGCTATTAGAAAGTACTGAAAAAATTAGTATTGAAAACCTTGTTTATTTAGGCCCAACAAAAAGATGTAAAAACCCTTTTTGGGAAGAAGTTTTTAAAGCTTGGACAGATTTACAAAATAAATTCATACCAAAAAATGAAGAGGAGTTTTTATCAGATTCGCTCTGGAATAATGTAAACATAAAAATAGGAACAACATCCATTTTCTATAAAGACTGGATAGATAAAGGGATCTTTTTGATAAATGATTTATTAAACGATGAGGGAAATTAATGACTTTTCAACAATTCCAAAACATTTATAAAATTAAGTCAAACTTTCTTAATTATAATGGGGTCATTTCATCAATAAAATCATATAAGAAGGCTTTAAAAAACTATATATCTATAAACAATTGTTATAAAACACTAGGACCAATTATGCCAAATAATATAAGAATATTTTTTTTATCAAGAAAAGGCTCGAAAGATATGTATAATGTTTTATTTGAAAAAAGCAGTACTAAACTTAGATGTGAAGAAAAATGGTCCTTAACACTCAACAAAAATTTTGATTGGAAAACTGTGCATAATATGTCTTTTTACTCCACAAAAAGCTCAAAACTCCACTGGTTCCAATATAGAATAATACACAGAATATTGGGCACAAATAAATTTTTATTTAAGATAAAAATAAAACAAAGCGATAAATGTACTTTCTGCAGTGAAGTTACTGAAGATATTGAACACATATTTTGGACATGCCATAAAATAGCAGATCTGTGGATAAGACTCATGGACTGGATTTATAACCAAACACAAATAATTATTCCATTTAACATGGATATAATTTTATTTGGAAATTTAGGAAAAACAGAAAATAATAAAATAAAAAACTTAATAATACTTTTATCAAAATTCTTTATCTATAGAACAAAACTGTGTGAAAATCAAGTAAATTTTGCAGGGCTGAAAAACTATCTAAAAGAAAATCTAATACTAGAAAAGAACATATTTTTTAAAACAAAGCCTCTTCACATTGCCAACCTCTACTGGGACCCCTGGCTTCCATTATTAGAATAATTTACACTTAAGCAACTTAATTAGCATTACCCTATGTAATGTTATTGTGCATTTTATTTTAGCCTTTTCACACCATCATATATGTTTTTATTTAATATACTGTTATATGTTGTTTATTGTTTATTGTCTTTTGTTCTTGTTTTGTTGCCTAAAATGCATATACATTCTCTAATATCTATTTTGTGTTTGTATGAATTATTTACAATGGAAAACCAACTTTGCCAAATCTATTTAATTGTTGCCAAAAAAAATACTGCTGCCAAATTCCAAATTTCAAGGACTTTCTATTTTTTATTTTTATTTTTTTTTCTCTAGTTTTTATTTTTTGTTTTTTGTTTTGTATTTGTGTTTTAATTATTTATTATTTTCTTTTCTCTTCTCACATTCTCTCTTAAATAAAATTCTCACTTTATTGATCAATATTGAAATAATTGATACACAATAATATACTGTATATATATTTTGTAATTTTGAGTACTAACAATTACTAACAATTTTTCTAAATATACAATCTAATGTTTCCGGTACTTTTTGTATCAAACTAACAAATGTGAAAGTTTTCAATAAAGTATGTATAATTTAAAAAAAAAAAAAAAAAAAAAAAAAAAAAGTAAGGCAAAGAAGAACACAAAGAAGCGTTAAATAAGACAAGACACACAAGGACAAACAACAACGTATAACATCGAAAACTAAAAACAAATGAGAAACACGACCCGAAAAAAAAACTTGGGCGACTTCAGGTGCTCCAAAAGGGTAAGCAGCCAGGTCATAATACTCCAAACCAAACAATAGACTTTAAATCCTCCTTGTAACTATACAAACAAGGCTCTGTGTTGAAGGCCTCATCTTGGCCTATAAATGTTCACTTTTATAAATTGTTATCTTCCTATATCTATGTATTTGAAAGATTGATTGATTGACATCTAGTTACAAACGTGTCATGCATAATCAGGACGAGAACACAAACACAAATTCAACAGAATAGAATGGCATACCATTAAAAATAGGGAAGAGAGTTGGTCGATTTTAGAACGCAGCAATCATGACTGGAAGTATTATTCCCTTCTGGATATGTCAAGAAGTCACAAAAACAAAAATAAGCATGACTTAAATTTCCATCAAAAAGGAAAAAGAAAAATCTAAAACCAATCAAAATTTACACTATTCGAAAATTATTCCACACATACCCTCCCAAAAAAAGGACAATGAATAAAATATGAAAGCACAATTTCTGAATTTCTATATTTGCAGACCATTTATAAGAGGGAAAGGTAGACACTGAATTAATAAGAAGTAACATGCTGTATTAAAAGCTAATATATTGGTTAATAGAAGCATCATGCAGTTGGCAGTCGGAAGTTAGGCGCAAATACATTGTTTTATGATCAATCAATCTGACAGAGATAGGAGTTAGGAATAAAAGGTGAAATCGAGGCGATTAACTCAAGAACATGGACTGTGAACACTTCTTTTATACTTACTCATATATGACCAGTTACCCCAATACATGGGGTAAGTGGTCATTTTTCGCTGTTTGATCTAGTCCTTGATCTCAATCAAGCCCGTGATAGGAAATGAAAGAAATGCCTACAAAGATGAAAAAAGGTCTACACAGAATTTATTGGAACGCAGATGAAAAATAGCATGCATGTCCCAGCGAGCTGAAACGTGTGTATACGTTTAATGTGTCCACTTACCCCATTCTCCCCTACATGTCGCGGAATTTTAACTGAAACTATTCGTCAAATTATATCAGTTGAGTGCAAACTATTGACCATAAGGTTTTATAATACACAAAATTTGAAGGAATGGAAGTGATCTAGTTCCGTGTTAAAATTGTAGGTTTTTTACTCTATTCCTTTTCCGTTGATTTCCAAAAGCTTCTTCATATTTAGGTTCTGGAGTTTTTATGAGTTACTAGTTTTAGGAATATAAAAAAGAGGATGTGGTATGATTGCCAATGAAACAACTCTCCAAAAGAGACCAAAATGACACAGAAACAAACAACTATAGGTCACCGTACGGTCTCAACAATGAGCAAAGCACATACCGCATAGTCAGTATAAAAGGCCACGAAATGACAATGTAAAACAATTCAAACAAGAAAACTAACGCCCTAATTTATATTAAAAAAATGATCGAAACACAAATAGGTAACACATAAACAAACGACAACCACTGAATTGCAGGTTCCTGACTTGGTTACAGGCACTTACATACATAATGTGGTATGCTTAAAATATTACTACTACTACATTGAAGAAGAACCTAAAGTTTGTGTCTGAATTATCAATAAAATGACTACACTTTTAAGCAGTCAAAACTAAGTATATTATATAGATAATAAGAAAATAGAATACTGAAAAGATTATTTTAACATGTGATGATAGCTTAGGAAAAACTTATCAATCAAATGTAAGCAAACATATTTCAATTTCAATTTATAAAAGGGGTACAAAGTCACATTAACTGTAAACCAACTTATTTTCGCCGATCACTTATTTCGTGTTAAGCTCTCTTGTCGCGATTTAATTTCCTGATTTTCAAATTTACTTGATGCAGTTAGATAAAGAAAAATCTAAGTTTTACATATTTGCGCCGATTTATACATGTTAGCGGTTGTTTTCTACTTGAGAAAGTCGCGGAAATAAATCGCGAATATGTTTGGTTATAGAAGTCATGCAGTTTAAGCAACTCATTAAGCAATCACTTCATTCTTTCCCATCGTTGGCTGTCACTAAAGGAGGACTTTCTAGTACTGATATCACGTATCTTTTCTGTTCTATACTGTATAATACTACACTTTCTAAATCATATTACTGTGGATGCATTATGATTTGTTGGATGCCAATTTTCGGGGTTTTTGGGGGTACAGTTGAACCATGAATTTACATGTGCGACGGAGTATTAATTTTCTATCAGGTTGTATGCAAACTTTGGCAAAAGCAGGAAATTACATAGCATGAAAGAGAATAATTTCGGCAAACCACGAAAGTTAGTACCCTAGAAAATAAATGAATCCACAGTAATTGAATTATTGAGCAACATGTTTGGAGCAGATATGAGAATGATAAGACAGAAATAAGACTAAACGACAAAATTGACCAGCGCGGTCAACTGACTGATTGACAATTCAATCTTTCTTAATGCTGAATCTTGTTTCAAAGAAACTTTGGCACGTGATAAGGACGTTCCAATTAAGGAAACAAAATAGTGTAAAGCTGTACAACGTATCCAATGAAAATGAGAGGCGTCGAATACCACAGAAACATTAAAAGGCATGCGTCAAAAACCAAAAAAAAATAAAGAAAATTAAGAAAATAAGCTGACAACACCATGGCTAAAACAAACGTAAACGAACGCAAAACACAGCATAAAGAACTAAAGACCCCACTTAAAACTAGGAATGATCTGAGGTACTAAGGAAGGACAAGCTGTCAAACTCCAGATGTGGCATCTGTCGTGTTATCCATGTTAGAATTATCCCAGTAATAAGTATAATTCGATAGGTCACATTCGGCTTTCTCGTTTTATTTGTGCAGAAAAACGAAGCAATTATACACACATCTTTATTTTTTTCATTGATCTGTGGTGGTTGGCATCGTGACAGTAGTACCTACAGTGGTGACAACAACAGGTGCAACAACAACAGGAACTACTATTGGAGCAGCAGCAGCAGCAGCTTAAATAGAAAATAAAATAATATATTCTGAATCATCAGTAAAATAAAGGATAAATTTGTGTATTTTGCCTCTATCCAAGGAAACTACTGAGCACAGAAATAGAGACATTTAAAGATGACGATAAACCATTGAAATTTGTGAATGAAATGATTTTGTAAGCTTATAATCATATTTGGTAACATATGTCTTAGCGGACGCAAATAGCTAAAATAAAAAGTCCGTGGTATCAAAATTTACTAGTATTACTGGTAAATGTCAGTTATCAGATTAAAAAAACAGTTCTCGGTGACAAAGTGTCCATGTCCTAAATTCTACTGGGAATATTACGTTTTCTGACACAAAATTAATAAGATTTCAACTGTGGTGAAGTGTGTGTTATTGTAATATCTGAATAATTTAGTAGAAATATATATAATTTATATTATTTTTTTGTTATTTTCCCAAAATGTGCCTCTCCTAAATATTTGCATCAAACTTTCAAAGCAAAACTATAACAAAACGTAAATAGGTAATTTGAGTACATTTATTTTTCTCTTTTTTTTATTACAAAAAAACAAATTCATGTAATGAATTTAAAAAAAAATAGATTAAAAAGGGGATTTCATTTTCCTAGAAAAAAATATATTATGGACTAATAAGAAGGACTTCAGGGGCGTACGGTAGACCGTATTTGTTTGAGGTAGACGACGTGATCTTTCACATTGATAATCTAATTGACTAAACACTCAAGTCCAAGGCTCAAATAAATTCATCGTAAACTGTGAGTCATTAACAAATCAGAGTTCATGACCCGAAAAAACATGAAAAACTACACCAATCTTTTCATTGTTTTTATCTTAATTAGGAAGAGTATTACAGAAAGAAACATAGGATGCATTTCAATAAATATATTTCAAATATTTTCTTTAATTCAAAGTTTGAAATCTGAATATATGTATTCTAAAGGTTCTAGCAAAATTGTGGCTCATTTCTAATTAAATAATAAATGTCTGAAGAAATGCCAAAAACCGCAATTTCAGAAATCTTGGCAAATTTTTAATATTTACAAAGATGTACTACACGAACGTCTAATATTATTTAATAATAGTTTTGTGAAAAGTATGTATTTTAATTTGTGAAACTATCTTTTATGTAAATGATATAGACTTTCTCATAATCAATTTCCATTAAGATTTGAAAACTTTAACAGTTATAACCTGCAAGTAAAACGAATACAAAAAAACAAGCCCTTCTCCGACGTGATCACAACTGCTACCCTTAGGCTCGTGGTCCCGTCACGTGGACCCGGCACGTGGGCTCGGCACGTGGGCCCGGCACGAGGGTCAGGTAAGGTTAATACATACCTGCTGCTGGAGCTGCTGCTGGTGCTGGTGCTGGAGCTGCTGCTGCCGGAAACAAGGCGGAAGCTGCAATAAAAAATAATTAATTTTTGTGAAAATTTTAAATTGAAATCAGGATAGCGACAACATTTTGAAACATAACTAATAATTTGACGTTTCTAGGCTTTATGATAATATGGCTGCTTGGTGTATGTCTAAACGGTACATAAATATATATAATATGACCATTGTTTTTTCTGTTTGAATGGTTTAACACTAGTAATTTTGGGGCCCTTTATAGCTTTTTGTTCGGTGTGAGCCAAGGCTCCCTGTTTAAGGCCGTACATTGACCTATAATGGTTTACTTTTATTAATTGTTATTTGGATGGAGAGTTGTCTCATTGGCACTCACACCACATCTTCCTATATCTATAAATTGTCGAAATATTGTTTCGAGATGCCTTGTGATATGTTCACTGGTAAATATTGAAAATTTCAAATTACAGATCAATATACAAATCAGATTGAAATAAATTATCATGCCTGTAACCAGATTACGGAACTTTAAAATTTGTGTATGCTACGCATTAAACGACTTGTAGCATATGTCAGATCTTTTTAGGCATTGTTTGATAAATTATAAAAAAGAATACAAAATACTGCAATAAAATGCAAATCAAAAAGTGGGAAAAAACTAATAAATACAACGCTAAACATCAACGGAATAAGTGTTAAACAACTGCCATATTCTTGAATTTTCCTAAGAAAATGGGGGATTAAACCTGGTTTTATAGCTTTCCAAACCTCCCACTTACATTACAGATGCTTATAATTTCGTTATATTGACTTGCATCACATAATATTCCTATCTAGGGCTAGAATTACGCTCTCGTTTAGGCAATGTTAGGCAAGCATTTGACCGATTGACCAGAGATTACAATACTAGAAGCAGAGATGTGAAAAATGTCCAATGATGATTATTACTAGGTTTTTTATTCAAAAAACGGTGATGTATCCATTCAATGCTACACTCTCAATAATTATGAGTAAGTTGAAACGTTTATTGATATATTCTTAACAATCATAAATTTTATATACAGTCAAACCTCTTTTAAGAAACCACCCAAGGGAGAGCAAAAAAGTGGTCTCTTGAGACAGGTGATCTTTTAATACATGTTCAGTCCATATGAAATGCACTGCAGAGGAAACTTAAAATAATGATCTTCTTACACAGGTATCGCTTAAAACAATTGGTCTCTAAAGCAGGTTTGACTGTAATTGAGTTTGGAACCTCAATCATAGAAAGAGAGAGTCATAAAAAAAAGTTCAAAAAAATTAACGTGAAATATGATTCAAAAATAGTTAATTGTACTTCGATTTGAAACAGACATAATCAATCCAAATTTGTAATTTGTTTGAAAAAAAAATCTGAAATATTAAAGAAAAAAAGCATGATCTGATTACAAAAGAGAAAAAGTCAAAAATGTAAATGAGGCAAACATTTATATAGACAATTTTGTTTATTTGTGTGAATTTCTTAATTTCCAGAGCTTTGTAAAAATTCCCGTTCTGGATTCCATTACTGTGTCAATATTTGCATAATATCTTTGCTAAAGGAGAGGTAATACAGCTAAGGTATTCTATTCCTGAGGTGGAAAAGCCTTAGTATTTAAAAAAAAAATCAAATTTTTGTAAAAAAATTCATTCATAATTATGACCATATCAGTGATAGTTAATCTCAACTCAGAAGTACTGACTACTGGGCTGGTGATACCCTCGGGTAATGCAATACAACTCCATTAGGAGTGGCATCAACCCAGTGTTGGAAATAAACTTATCAATAGTGAAATTTCTTTTAAGTTTCCAATCACAAGAAACGTTTCAAATGGTAGAAAGTGAAATCACAAAAATACTGAACTCCGAGGAAAATTCAAAACGGAAAGTCATTAATCAAATGGCAAAATCAAATGATAAAACACATCAAACGAATTGACAACAACTGTCATATTTCTGACTTGGTACAGGCATTTTCAAATTTATATTTAGTGATATATAAAAAAAAATGTCCGATCAAATTAAAAAATATATATATATAAACAACATACCAGTTGATTCCTTTAATAAAAACAAACTTAATGTCAATCATATCAGAGATAAATTTCCATTCACCAGAATAATTACATATCCATATATGGGTATAATATCAAAAACTAAGAGTGTCAATTAATGTTCTTATGACTGTAAAACAATGAGAGAAAATAGTGAACAGTTTGATGACCTTTATCATATACTTTTTAAACCAGAAATGTTAAGGAAGTTTGCTTGTCATGTTTTGGGGATTTTTCGGAGTCCTCTGGTCTTATCCATTTGAATGCCGTTAATAAATTTGCCCATTGATCCCTATTTTTCTTTTTATAAATCTTTTACGTGTATAATGATAAGCCATCTGTAAAAGTCTTATAATTTTTTTATTTTTTTTTTGTTTAAAGTTTTGAGAACTTAAACTCGTCAGTGATAAAGCTATATAAAGTCAAGAGCAAATATATTCCCGCCAAAATTGCAATGGCTAATATCTTGACTGTCCCTTTGGTATCTTTCGTCCCTCTTTTGAAACAAGCACATTGGTCTATATTTTTTTGCTTTTTTTTTTTCATTCCTCTATTATTCCCCTATCAATATAAACTAGTGTTTTGAAAAGTTAATTATTTTGAAACTAAAAAGCGAACTTCCTTAAATTTCAATACGTATAAACTTTTATCAACATAAAACCTAACCGTGTGTTTAACAGAACATACGTTCAAAATCAAACTTTTATTGCAGAATTTAGATATACCAAGACAATAACGAACGGTAAAAGTGAGTAGTGAATATTTGTTATATTGGTACTTACCTAAGAGGGATAATAATAACAGCGGCAATAACGCACCAAGGCCACCCAGGCCACCAAGTCCATCATCGGGTACATCGATAACAACAGTTCCATGAACAGGACCAAGTATTAATCCGATAAAAACCGTGATGACAAGGATGGTCAGTTTAAAAAAATCCATCTAATCACAACATAAACTAATTAGCATTGGCATTTATACATTTAAAACAATAACTGTTTGTTTATGGGTCTTATTTTAAACCTTGGTGTGGTCTGTTTATTTTTGACATATGGATTGGAATTTCCCTCTGATATCTTTCTTTTCTCTTTGAGCATAGGAACACACATACAAAAAAGTACCAGTATCTTAACCAAGATTGCAGGATTTTTAAATCAATATTAACGAAACCAATGTTTCTTCAACAGATGTAGATAGCATTATCATTGTTTAACAATAAACGTTAAAAAAGAATATTACAAACATATATATATACCTCCTTAAAAAGGAATTGTAGAGATATTGTAACAGTTACAAAAACAATTCTGTTAATCATAAAAAAAATGAATAAAAAAAACTATCAAACTCAAAATGAAATTTAATTTGAAAAATTAAAAAAAATCTGTTACTTTTCGAACTCTGAGAAGACGGTTCCTCGCGTGTTTTATTATTCAACAAAGTATGCCTAGTGTTATACATATTTCATAGTTAATTTAATCCACAACTATGTTTAAGTTTAATTTCATGAAAATGGGCACTATTTCACTTTATTCAACAATAGGGCTCTTCACGGTTAGTTCGGCCATATTGGATAGGGGGCAGATTTTCATAATAGAGGTAAAAATGGTGTGAAAAATACGGGAAAACATCATTAAAACAGAGCTGTTGCTTGGAAACACACATAGGATTTCCCACACTTTCATACCATTTCCACCTCCTTCCAAAAAATCTGCCCCCTATCCAATATGGCCGAACTAACCGTGAAGAGCCCTATTAAAACAGTACTCTTCTTAGCGAATGTACAACATGATGAAGTGACATATTAAGAAAAAATATAGTTCCATGCAATATCTTCTTCCCCCCCCCCCCCCTCTGTATTTTTTTTTTTTAACAACATGAATAAATATTTATTTCAAATATTGGCTTGTTACAATATCCTTCAGGAGTGCAAGCTCCTCCTGATGTTCCCTGTTACAATCCACTAATCACTCAGGGTAGTGCTTAGTTGTAAAATACAAATTACATTTTTTACATCATATATATATATTAAACAAGAACTATCTTTAAAAAAGATATCCGACGTATCTAAATTTGAGTATATGTTTAAAACTATCATTTTGATAACCTTCAGGGCCCGGTTGTTCAACTTGTCGTTAACTTAACGTAAGCGTTAAATTTAACGTGTCGTTAAATACTCTAACGTATCGTTACTTAACCCATGGTTAAAATGGTGTTGTTCAACTTGGTTTAACGCCGTCGTTAGTTAACGATGACGTTAAATAATTTAACCACTCGTTAAATATTTAACTAAAGTTTAGAGATTATTCTCTTTACCCACAATGCATTGGTTTGTTAATATTTACTTCAACATGGCTGACAAGTCTTCTGCTAAAACACAAAGGGACAGAAAACCTAACTTCACCCAAGAAGAAGTAAATGTAATTCAAGATCAAGTGCAAAAGAATTACAAAGTGATTAATGAAAAGTTTGGAGATGGTATAACCAATTCCAGAAAGATTGCTGTCTGGAGCAGGATTTCCATCTTGGTCAGTGCTCTGGGTGTTGCCAACAGGTCTCCCAAAGACTGTAAAGACAAGTGGGCTAACACCAAGAAGGTGGCTAAGAAGGTTTTTAACAACCGTAACAAGGAGCAGAGGGCTACTGGTGGTGGTCCACAGCCAAAAAAACTGAGTCTGGCCATTGAAAGAACAATAGACCTTTGTAAAGACTCAGCTTCTTTCAAAGGTCTTGAAGGAGTTGAAAGTGTACTTGGTATGTATCAGTAACTAATCTATACTCTTTTGTGAATATGTTAAAATAATAAATATTTAAAATTAAATGCTATTAATTATTCTTTCCGATTTCATGCAACTTTGTGTTAAAAAAAATCGCCGATTATTTATACCATGTCATCAAAATTTGACAGGCATTTAGCTGATTTATTAATCTTTAATAATGTGTAAGCTTAGTATTTAAATGGCATTCGGCTATATTCAGTTTTACTCAGTGAATAATAAGTATGTCAATTCATTTGGTCAATTATTTATGTCGTCTGCATTCTAGTATTTACGTCCTAAATATTAACCTTGAAAGACGCTCAGCATGCTAATGAACATATTTGTTTTTGAGCCTTATTACCTCATGACACACATTTTTCTAGCGATGGATGATTTCAAATATTGTCATTTGACAATATTGTAATGATAGTTTGGAACAATACATGTTCAGTTCAAATTTTTTGTTTATCCACGAAAGAACCTCCTTGCTGTTATTTCCCTTTGATTTGTAGCCGACAGGACGATGTTTCTCGGACCCTGGCTAACCCGTACCTTAAATTCGATCGTGGCATACGCTCGTAAAGGCCAAGATTTTAACAATTTTAATAATCATCTTTTGTTGATCGTTCAAGATTTGGAAAATAAATATATTTATACTGCAATCAGCTATTTTACTATACAGATAAAGCTATACGTATAAACGTTAGCTTTATACGTCAATGACCTCAACTCACCTATAAGCCCCGCCTACTTACAACGTCACGTCACAACCATGACAACGTGTAGTAACAATGGTCAAACTTTTATGAATTTAAACCTGTTATGTCTTCAAATTGGTAATTTATATACCATGTTTATCAAATGTTATTAATTAAATTCATTCTAATTCCTTAAATTGTCAATGCTTACCGCCTAGACTACGCTCATAGGGAAATACCCCAAAATGGTACCCCAAGGGGGAAATTCCAAACACTTTTTTTTAATAATATTTGTTTCATATTTTTATTATTTTTTTTATTTTTTATCGATTTCAGTATAAAAACAATATACGTATAGTGTCTTGAAATATGAAATTTATTTGTATTCGGCACGAAACGGGAAAATGCTCGGTAGAACCTCGCATTTTCCCGTTTCTAAGCCTCATACAAATAAATTTCATATTTCAAGACACTATACGTATATTGTCTAAATAGATGGTGTTAAACTTTGTGGGATATGAGTGAAAAAAATGTGGATAAAAAGGGGGAGGGCTATACAGTGAGAAATGTATGCACAGAAGTGCCACTGGAATAGGTCCTTTTTATTTTGTCAAATATACCGAAGGGGACGCAATATCAACACTGTAAAATGTAGATGGGCCAGCAATTTTCATTTAACAATAAGCAATGTAAAGATTATTTTTTTGACAGCGAGTGAGATTGCGAGTTTAAATCCAGCATGGGCAGGTGCCCTCTAATCCTTGATGATAATTGACAAAGGATTGGATACCCTACCTAATGTCGGGTGTTTACGCCAGCTTCATCCATCAATAAAAACTGACTTCAACGAAATAGCACGATTGTGCTGAAAGCAGCGTTAAACACCAATATTCATTATTCATCAAAACCAATAGATTTGCTAGAAAATTATTTAAAATTGTGCAATACTGCCTTACAATTGAACAGAAGTTGTCTTATGATATATAGTTTTGTTACTGACCGTCTCGTTTTGGTTGTCATTGATGCATATGGTTTGTCAGGCTAGGTCAATGAAAGCAAAGAAAGAATGTCTGACAAAAAAACTCTCTTTAAGTAAGAAAATTTAACAATAGACACACGTCTATTCATCATCATGATAATTATAAAAATAACAATCTCCTTATTATATTTTCTAGATGACAACTCAGCAGCATTGCCAGAGGAGAGTGCAAGTAATTCCCAGGACCTGTTTGATACCCCTCCAAGCCAACCACTTTCCCAATCTGGATCTGAATCCATTCTTCAGCCATTACCACTAATATCGCTTCTACCGGCTGTAAATATCCAGGTGCCACGCCCAGTGGCTGCAGTAGTTGAGCTGGGGACTCTAACAGCACAGAAAGCAGAAAATCCAAAGAAAAGGAAAGCAACTGCTGATGATGTTTATGGGCTTCAGGTAAAATTTCACATTTGCATTTATTTAAGAAATAATCCAAAATAATAAAAATCGATTAACATATTATTGTCTTATAATGAATGGCTCGGTGTTAGTTTGAAGACTGTCATTATACTCGGGAAAATAAAAAGGTAAAATTCAATTATCAACACTAAGAAAAGTTGACTTTTTGGGTCCCCATCGATTAGTTTGTATCATACAGATACAGATCCAGGGGACTAGGGGCCCGGTCAATGCCCTCCCCTTTGTGGTCAGTCAGTACCCGCTTACAAAAAGTTCTGGATCTACCACTGGTATAGGCAATGATGTGAGACCGTGTATCGATCTTAAATTACACAAAATCAACATCTTTATGAAAATCTTCTAATATAAATATTTAAAATTTATGGTCTTCCAGCTGCTGGCCAAAGCATAGGTCCAACAGGTCATACACTTTATCTGGAAATCTCAATTTCATTCAATACTTCTGTAAATTCCACAAGAGTTGTAAGGTATACAGACACATATAAAGATATATGTTAAAATAATCATATGGATCTACATGTATCATTTTTATTTCAGGTACTGTATTTGAAGGGTGAAATGGAAAAGCAGACAAAAGAGATGAAGAAATTAGACCTTCAAATAGAGTTGCTAGAATTAATGAAACAAGACAAAGAGAATACTCCACTAACATTTTCTCAACTTTTAATGAATTAAAATATTTATTTTTCTTATCAATTAACAATTCTTTGCCAGACAGTTTTCACTTGACCTCGACCTCATTTAATGGCTCAGTGAACAAGGTTAAGTTTTGGTGGTCAAGTCCATATCTCAGATACTATCAGCAATAGGTCTAGTATATTGGGTGCATGGAAGGACTGTAAGGTGTTCATGTACAACTGGCAGGTGTCATTTGACTTTGTCCTCATTTTCATGGTTCATTTGGTCGATGTTTAGTCTTCTTGGTTAATGTTAAGTTTATGTGACAGTTGTAATATAGCTTTATTATTTAAATCAATCGTATCTGATTTTATGCCCTTTATGGGCCCTGTAATTTTGGAAATAAAAATATTCTATTCTATTCTATTCTATATTAAGGACTATCCACATAACATCAATGATTAATAAAGAAGGCTAGATATTTTAGCGTGTGTACTCTTGTTTTAATTCTGGCTATGCATTTATTTGGTATGTTTATATTCGTTCATATCGTTTGCTTTACATCCAGTGGCAAATATTTCATGCATGTTCATGATGAGAACAAATTAACAAAGAGTACAATATGTATAATCAGACCCCTCACACGATTTTGTTATATACATGGCGTTACACTTATCCATACATGTACAACGCAATCAGATTATACATCCCCTTTCCAACCAGATGTGCCGGCATTTTTACACACCCAACAGTCTATGGAAGACCCACTTTGCGACAAGGGTTTCACTGATTGGACGAACAAATTCCAAAGGATGACCTTAAATGTATACCTTAATCAAGCCTTGGGGTAAAATGTCATTCAGTGTACAATTAACAATGAGATGATGTTTAAAATAGCGTGACGACTGACACTTCGTAGTGCCAATAACTCATATTACCGCAAGTGTATTTATGAACTCATTATTTGCTAAGCCTTCAATTCACTGACATGTCGAATGCATGTGTTTTGAGAAAAAATAACTTGTATTATTTATCACAATTTTATATTGGATGAAAAAATAAAGACTCTTGTGTATTAATCATGTATTTCAGTTGAAGAAAACTCTTGCGATATGCTCTCTAATGTGTCTACCATCCTGTTCTCCTTCAAAATTCGGAACTTGCACTGGCTGGTCTTGCTGAACATGTACACCACAAACATCTTCCAAAGGTTCATTCCTTGTTAAAGCTATGTTATGTAGAACAGCACAAGCACCAAACACTCGACAGACTTTTTCTGGTTTCATTCTGACCTGAAATTTAATTTCATAATTATGGGCAGGAAAATATCTTTCAATTTAAAAAAAAAAAACTGTTTCAGAAGTGTATTCCTATCTACAATATTGTCTCCTGGAAAATTACCCATGCAGATATCCACTTTAACAAAAAATACCATGTTAATGATTATTTGCACAGCATTCTAAAAAAAAACCAATACCGATAGCTACTTAAATAACAGGTTCACTATAATCCCTATTAACTGCGGCTCTTTCTGTAACAATTGTCTCTAGTTTTTCAGAGCTTCCATTTAATTTTTATGGGGATAGTGTCGCTTGTATGAAATTTAAAAAGTCAGGACAAGAGTTTGAGTAAAAAAGAGGCAGGATGACAATTTATGTATGAAAGTGTGAAAAATAAAAAGGCATTTTTCATACTAGCCCCCCCCCCTCAAACAATAAATGGTAGCTCCCTAATTAGTATCCTTTTAATAATTAGTTTCTTTTTTTGTGTCCCTTTTTACTCAATATATTTTTTTCTTCATGGCTGAAGTTTTTTTGGCATTTTTTGTATGAAACTCTCTTTTCTTTGCCTAGGTACCATTAACAGAGCAGCCATTTTATCAATTAAAACGCTTCGTTAAGTATTTAACGAAGGTCTATAGCAGCGTTAGATTTTATAGAAGTTATCGACAGTTTAACGTTGCGTTAAATCTAACGTAGAGATGAACAACAGGATTAACCATACGTTAAATTTTAACGAAGCGTTAGCATATTTTAACGACAGCGTTAGACTTAACGACAAGTTGAACAACCGGCCCCAGAAGCACAAAGATACCATTTTAGCCCCAGTCCCACTAGACCACGATCGCACCACGCTCACATCGATCTAAAATAAATTTACGCTTCTACAAAGATCCCGCTACGATTATACCACGTTCTCACCGCGCTTATTCTGCGACCTCACTACGCTTATCAAGATCTTTCTACGCTCTACAAGTTCTCACTACGACCATACCACGAGTTATCCGATTGCAACACGATCTTACTGCGATTATAACACGTTCTTACCACGATTATACTACATTCATAGCGCGATCGTACTACGTTCTCAGCAATAACGTCAACATCGTGTTCCATATCAATACAGTTCAATTCCTTCTATTTCTGATTAAAGGTAGATTTCTCGGAAACTATATATACAGTCATGCCACCAAAATCTACCAGAACACGTGGGCATGGTGGTAGGAGTTGATGTAGAGACAGAGGGAGTAAAGTAACGAATCCTGATCAAGCAGAGATGTCGGATCGACCAATCCAACCTAAATTACAACCTATTACTGGTCCATAAAGCTCAATGACGATATTTTAGTGAACGATAGCAGAGATGACATAGATGTATCAATATATATAGGAAGATGTGGTATGAGTGCCAATGAGACAAATCTCCATCCAAGTAACGATTTATAAAAGTAAACCATTATAGGCAAAGGTACGGCCTTCATCAAGGAGCCTTGGCTCACATCAATCAGCACGCTATAAAGGACCCAAAATATTACTAGTGTTAAACCATTTAAACGGGAAAACTAACGGTCTAATCTATATAAAAACGAGAAGCATGGTTAAGCCGTTAGAGAAAAATGGATAATTACATTCAAACAAACAAAATCTAGGGAGCTTTTTTATATATTTTATGTGAAAATGACAATGAGAATGATGGTCGTAGTGTGAACGTAGTCAGGTCGTAAGAAGAGCGTGATGAGGACGACAAGGGCGTGCTAGAATCGTACTATGGTCAGCGTGGTAAAGTCGTGGTGGAAGCGTAGTTGTGTCGCAGTGAGAACGTGATGGTCGTAGTGAGGTCGTGATAACGTCGCTCTGCGATCGTACCACAGTCTCTCCGAATAGAATCACGCTATCGCTACGCTCTCGCTACGATGGTACAGCGACCTTTGCGATCTTACTACGATGTTACTGCGCTCTCACTACGCTTCTACTACGACCTGATTTCGCCACGACCGCACCACGATTGTTTTGAACATGTTCAAAGTTGGCCACGCTCTTCACGATCTTGAAGACCTCACCACGACCGTGATACGACCTTACTGCGATCTATACGATCGCACTACGATCATCAAAATTTGCATTTTTTTCACAGATCGTAGTGCGATCGTGGCCTAGTGGGACTGGGGTATTAAATAACGGTTTCTCTGTTTGTGTTCAGTATTCTCGGTCCTCGTATCTTTCTGTTTACATTCATCAAAACCCCGCGGACATCTCACATGCGTAGGTGCATTCTAAAAGTCATGTGCGTTCGTACAACAAAGTTTACAAATTATATAATTGTCCCGAATAAACAACTGTCACGGATGCAAAGAGCTATTGGAGAACAATTATTTTAATAGAAATATAAATCTTTGTAAGATCTAGTTCAAATATTTATAGTTTTTCACTTGCTTTCCATCACGATATAATTAACGAGACGTTTTATCAAACACAACTAAATCACCCACCATGACAGCATTTTGTCAAATCACAGAAAGGATTTTTGAGAATGCGTATTCTGTTGCCATAGTTAAGCGTCCTTAAGTTCAAAGGGCACAAACCGAAACTATACCGACTACGTCGGAAAAATATTACTTAAACACTTAATATGACTATTAATATGTTTTCTGATAGTTGCTAAAACATTACTTTTAATTTTCAAACATACTCTTCTATTGAACTAATTGAGAAAAATTGAGAAAATATTGACATTTTTTGTCTTTTGATCAGATATATAGTAGGATTTGTAAATTGAAAAAACCACAATTAAGCAATATCTTCTTTACATATATCAAATGAAACAAAAAATATTAACTTAACCAAGAATTCAAACATTGAAATATATTCAACTCACGATCGAACAACATGGATAGCTGAATTATGCTCGAGTCGTATTTGAAAAACAATGGTTTGTTGGTCATTCATTTACTATTTTTAACAATCTAATTATATACGTTAAATCGAAAATTTAAAAAAAAATCATTTCTTCTAAAATTTCTTCGTACAAACGCAACTATAAAGATAGTTCGGTTTAAATAACAAAAAGTTATTAAATGTAGTTGCTGTTGTAGTATTTAATCATTTAGTCGCTGAATAAATATGGTTATATGAATGAGCTCTGTTCTTAGTTCTAAATACAGGTTCTATTGGCCAAATCTAAATTTGCAAATAATCTCATCATAGATACCAGGACTAAATTTTGTATATAAGCTAGTCGCGCTCTTCGTCTACAAAAAACTCATCAGTGACGCTCGAATAAAAAAAAAGTTAAAAAGGCCAAAAAGTACGAAGTTGAAGAGCACTGAAGACCAACATTCCGAAAAGTTCTGCCAAATACATCTAAGGTAATCTATGCCTGAGATAGAAAAGCTTTAGTGTTTAAAAAAATTAATAATTTTGTAAACAGTTAACATATCAATATGCAAAATTGATAATTATTTACCTTAATCGTCTCCGGTTGTCCTTTTAGAGGCAATATGCGTTCCCTGTATTTATATATGCAGTGATGAGGAAGTAACGTCTACATGATACTTTAGAAGATAATTCAACCTTTAACATTTCGGGGACAACACGACACATACGTAACTGAATTGGTTATATAACTTACGTTATAGCAAAGTAAAGGGATTGGCATGTAATTCTGTTTAACAGTTCATTGCAACTTGTTTGTAAACATATCAGCTAGTAAAATTTCTTACCTACCAACGTCGACTTCAATTTGCCGATGTATTATAAAAGTTATCAATAGATATGAACAAACAAGAAAAAAAATGTTAAAGGAAAGAAAATCGTTATTAATTTCTTGCAAGGCAAATATTTCTTTGAAATCTGACAATTTCGGCAAGTTAAATCATTCGTAAATCTAATCTTGCAACATTTTCTCTCTATCATTGAAAGTTTCAAAACAAAATACAAAAAGGGATAAAAATCTTCTTGCTATGGTTTTCACTCGTATAATGATGATTTGAAAACTTTTGTTATCTTTAAAATTGAGAATGGAAATGGGGAATGTGCCAAAGAGACAACAGCCCGACCATAGAAAAAAACAACAGCAGAAGGTCACCAACAGGTCTTCAATGTAGCGAGAAATTCCCGCACCCGGAGGCGTCCTTCAGCTGGCCCCTAAACAAATATATACTAGTTCAGTGATAATGAACGCCATACTAATTTCCAAATTGTACACAAGAAACTAAAATTGAAATAATACAAGACTAACAAAGGCCAGAGGCTCCTGACTTGGAACAGGCGCAAAAATGCGGCGGGGTTAAACATGTTTGTGAGATATCAACCCTCCCCCTATACCTCTAGCCAATGTAGAAAAGTAAACGCATAACAATACGCTTTACCTATTTGTAGATCTTATAAAAAAGAATAACAAATTTTTATCATATTTTATTTTATCAAAATACACAACATTCTGTAGTCTCCGATTTTAAAGATGTCATTTTACCATTTCTGCATTTGAAAATCGTATTTTGCTGTACATTTTTACTAATGACAAGTTTCCGCAAAACATCAGAAAACAAAACAAAAAGGTAATCATTTAAACGTTGTACCTGCGACTTATTATATACATAATAAAACCCGTAACTTTGGATGCGATCCAAGTAAACTTGAAAAAAATGTTATCTTAACGATCATCAGTTCAAAACTGTAATAAATACTTCACCTTGTTTTGGTATAGGTACTAAAATTGATTTTGTATTTTATCATAAGTACATTTCTATTCGTTTGGAGTTACGAATCCTTACTTAAATTTTGCATTGTACAAGGTCATATATTAATCTGACTATTAATGACGTCATTACAAAATAAAGGAGAAAGTTGCCAAAGGGACATCTTAACTCAATGTCGAATATAAATGACAAAATTTTTATCAAAACAGAAATACTAAAATCACCAAATGACAAACATCAGTATACAACAAAATATGAAAAACATAAGACCGGAAGCACAACCCAAAACCGGGTGTGATATCATGATCTTCGGAAGCACGGTGGGTAGGGTTGTCCTGTGAGAGAACGTTCTGTGCTGGTGATTCGGTCCTGACGGGTGCTGGTGATCAATGAAAAAATGTAAACAAGGACGAAAATGATGATTTTTGACGCTTTCACTCATAAAAAATGGAAGAAAACAGTTGAGATTTTTCAATTTTGTTTCTTATGGGTTCATATGTAAACCATTAAAAAGTTGACCCTCTAAACTGTTTCAGTAAGCGTAACATAAAAGTGCTAATTTTCAGAAAATCTAGAACTGAAAAAATAAAACAAAAATGCTCATAGAGTCCGCTTTCCATGCCGCAATCCACACGGCAAAACTATTTTGTGAAAAAACATTGCAGTTTATTAAAATTTAGCCTTTTCTCGATTTATTCATGTCCTGATACTGTGCTGGTGGGTCCTGTCATTGTGCTGGTGGGTCCTGATACGGTGCTGGTGTTTTGGATAAGAAGTTGGTCATATTTGTAACAAATGTTACAAAATCAATAAAAGTGGGCAGATAATTGTTGTCAATAGGATCTATGACTCCTATTTTAGCTCTTGTGCATCCATTTGGGTGTTTAATATGTGTTTTCAAATGATCGTAACTTGTAATAATTTAATTTAGAATGTAACGCGTCTTCTGATTGGCTGACGTTATTTTGTTATCATCCCATAGACATAATTTAGTCATGTCTTGTGACCGTGACGTCATCAACGTTTTTTCGTGGTTTTCTACGGAATGAAATGGAATTTAGAATTAAATTATAAGAAATGACTGTAATATTTTTTCTGTCTATTCGAAATAACATAAAAAAAAAATGTGGTGCACACTGTTAAAAATACGCGCGTTATTCAGTGTGCACCAATTTTTTTATGTTATTTCTTCATAGACAGAATAAATATTACAGTCATTCCTTAATTACATAATTACATAAAAGGGCAACATCTTTCGTCCAATATCAGATAACAATATATAGTATCTAAAATAAGAATAGTTTTATTAAGATATTAAATGCCCCTTACATTGATGCTTCAACAATGATCAAAGCCCATGCTGCATAGACATGTTTGTTAGCGATCCGCATACCCCTCCCCACTTCCACTCAACCAACCCTTCTCATTCCTCCTCCCTTGTTATAGTGGTGTACCAACACAACAATTTATCACATAAAATAATAACGAAAAGACACACATTATTGAACAACGAATGCTCGCAGGTACTGAAAGCTAGTTCAAAGCCGCATTTTCAACTAATAGATAAACCATGTTCCCATATACAAAAATTCCAATCGTGTCGATTAAAAAAGTCTCAAAACTTAAGTTCACATTTTAATGTTTGATGAAGCAAAACTTTAAAAGTGTGCAGTAAATCTTGTGCTCACAACAGTTATTGTCATAATTATGTATACATAAGACTTATAAAGGAATTAGGAAGGTACCAAGAAATATTTTACAGTTCAATTTAATGATCATGAATGGAAGGAAATTGTACGGAAGTTTACATAGGACAAAAAGAAATTGATAGTATTTTTTGGCGAAAGACTTAAACGCTTCTTTGCATTATATAGTACAGCTCTTCTATAAAAGCATGCAAAAAAAAAACTTTGATTGACTTGCTTGCCATGTTTGCTTGGATGTTTTGAGGTAGGCGGAGTTTCAATACATACTGGGATTTGATTGGACAAATACAAACTGACAGGAATTATAGTTAATGTTTATTGTCCAAACAAATTCTAGTATATAGTAAACAGACTACTTACCTGTCATTTACAAACATCCAAACAATCATAGCAAGCAATTTGATCAATGGTTTGCTTTGCATATATTTATAGAAGAGCTATAAATTCTAAAAAAAAAAAATCTTGTTGTCGTAGATGGTTAAATCCTCAACAAAATCTCAATAACTTTGTTGGAACGAATAAAGGTTTTAAATCAAATTTTCGTGGACTTTTTAGCTTCCACCCTGACGAGGCATGTTAGCTGTTCGTATGCTGTTGCACCTGACGCAAGGAAACTTTACATTTCCATCTTCTTTTCTGAAATATTTTTCCCAGCTCGTACTTGACAGGATTGTTATCCTAGTAAAAGGTGTAACCAATGAATTGAACACAAGTTAAGAATTCCACAATACTATATAATTCATTTTATGTGTCAATTTGTTCGAAAAAAGTCGAAAAGAAGAGAGTTTTTTTTAATGTCATGATTATCTGTCGCTTTTTAGATCCATGCTTAGCATTTATTTCAGATGACATGGACTCCTCACCCTGATGACCCTGCTGCCTTTCATAACTTTATCCGTATACATATATTAATAGATAAACAAAAGGCTGCAACTGGTATTTTTGTATTTAAAATGATTCTTTGTAACGAGAATATTTGTGGTGAATGGAAACTGTGAGGGTCAAAATCTTAAATTGCTTTTAAATGTTGCTGGACCCAGTTTCGTTATCTGATCTGAATTTTCTGAAATGTGCAAGGTAGATAGACATTGGCATTTTGATTTTTTTTACTCGGTAAGTTTTGCCCTAATTGCTTGAACTTTTGCAATATTAAAGCCGATTTCAATGAGTGTGTAGACAAAGGGAATATCTTTGGTTATCTTGCTTGCTGAACAGAAAAGTCATTGTTAGGTTATGTAAACTACCCTACTTTAAGAGTAGACTAGTCCGACAAATGACACATCTTTCTCTCTGTAGGACCAGGCTACTTCGAAAGGAGGGTAGTATACCTTACCTAACAATGACTTCACGGTTTAGCTAACAAGCAAGCTAACCAAAGATATTACCTTTGCCTACATACTCAATGGAATCGGCTGTAACTGAAAATTCGAATACATTTTAACAGACAGTGGTCATGTTTGTTGATGAATATTGTTTTTCCTAGATTCACTCTTAAAAATCATTTGGTAACATTTGGTCAAATAATTTAGGAAAAGATGTTTTTGTAACTGCGGACGCCAAGACAATACATGAACCTCACACGACCCCTCGACACAGGTGAGCT
This sequence comes from Mytilus edulis, assembly GCF_963676685.1. Taxonomy (NCBI): domain Eukaryota; kingdom Metazoa; phylum Mollusca; class Bivalvia; order Mytilida; family Mytilidae; genus Mytilus; species Mytilus edulis. Next base: position 31,403,477 of record NC_092356.1, read on the forward strand.
TATGTATGATCTTATAGCGATTCGGGTTGATAACCAGTTGAAATTAAGCCAGTTTTTTTGTGTGTGTAGATTTGTATTGTTTTAAACTGTTATGACCTTTTAAAGTTAAATGTAGGTGTTTAATCTAAGAATTTCGTTTTTAAACTTATATACTTGTTTTATACTCAATTTGGTAGTATGAAGCTAGGAGATATTTTAATTTTTGAAATTGAAGGCACAATTAACAAAGCAAACGGTAGTTTCAAATTCTTTTACATAGATCTTTAAGGATAATGTACCCTTGTGTTGATCCCATGCTAAACATAACAAAAATCTCTGTACAAAGGTTATCTCGTCTTCATTCTCTGACATATTCTAGTCTGCCCTTTCATAAAATTCTATCGAACTTTCGAAAAAAATATACCTGATAACCGTTCAGACAAAAAAATTATGTTGAAAAAATGAAAAAATCTTACAGATACAGCAAGTGATTCTTAATAGCTATAAGATACATTTTTCTTTTAAAATTCAACTTTTAAATCTTACGAGAAACTATGCCAAGCTTAAAACTTTCACTGCAATCTCGCTCTAACTTACCCCCCCCCCCCCCCCCCCCCCCCCCCAAAAAAAAAACCCAACAAACAAACCCGCAATACTATTGTCATTCTTATAGTCAGAACTAAACTGTTCACAAACAAATGTGTTTTATTCTGTTAAAGACATATGATTCAAACGCTCAGAAAGTCCTTTGTTCTTTATTTTTGCTCTCCATTTTTATGCAAAACCTTTTACATTTTTATTTTATGATTTATTGTTGAAGGTCGTTCGATGGTTGTTTACACTGGTTTCTTATGGATTTTTGTCCATTGACAACAAACATACCACATCATCTACTTTATATAAGTATTGTATAATTTACAACGTATTTTGGTGATCTTGCAAAATGATCGTAATCCCGAAAATATTTTCATATTTTCTGATCTTAAAAGGGTGCAAGAAGGGTTCCATTAACAGGCCAATAAATAAGATTACAGTTAATTTAAAAAAAATATATAGGGGTATTTTTTCTCTCATAATAGCAGTAAACAGATTCACAACAATGTCAATTTCAAGAAAGCAGACAACAGTTAATTAGCCAATAACAGTACAGCATCAATGATCTTGAATATATGCCACTTTTAACTAAAATATAAAGGCACAGAATCAGGACATAGGAGCAAAGAACCAGGACCGTTTTTCTTATCACCAGCACAGCGTCAGGACAATTCCGTTTAACGAACTTGCACGACTTTTGCAATATAATATGTTGTAATATACTTTGCATGGTACTTATGACGCATCAGAGAAAAATTAAGCAACAAAACAGTCGTTTTATTGCCGTTCTGATACAATGTAAACAAACCCACCAGCACAGAATCAGGACCCACCAGCACCTGACAGGACCAAATCATGATCACCAGCACAGAAAGTTCTCTCGCAGGACAACCATACCTACATATGGCTAGGAATTTAGAATAATGATAGGACAAAGGGGGGTTCCAATTACATGTCCCCATTCAAATGCATTGATCGTCCAAAAAAAGGGGGGTTCCAACCCCCGGAACCCCCCCCCCCCTCTGGATCCGCGCCTGAGTTCGTTTCTGTGTGTGTAACATTTTAACGTTGTGTTTCCGTTGTGTCGTTTGTTTTCTCTTATATTTGAGTGTGAATGCACATTACTATAAGAAGTGTCACGGTACTTTTCTATCCCAAATTCATGTATTTGGTTTTGATGTTATATTTGTTTTTTGTCCATAGATTTACTAGTTTTGAACAGCGGCATACTACTGTTGCCTTTATTTATTCAATAGTTGTAATTGGCTTGTATTCAATAGTTGTAATAATCTTTGAATCGAATTTCAATGACTATCAGTTCTCGTAGATTTGTACTTGACGTCAATAGATAAGTTTACATGAGACAACTCTATATCCATATTGTTGTCAGTCTTTTTTCTTTATGAGTGTCATCTAGATTAAATATTATGTGTTAGTATTTTGCATCATTTATCATAGTATCACATATCTAAAAGAAACATTCGCTTTTATTTTCAGCTTTAAACTTATTTCAATGAGATGGTTTGATGATCTGTGTGTAAAATTAGTCCAGAACTAAAATTTCCCTTGCAGAAATTGACCAAGTTGTTAAAAATTACTCTTCAAAAATTTCGTTTCTCGTTTTGTAGACGAACTCGTATATTATGTTGCTACAAGTGAAACTCCCAGAATGTTAAAAAAAATCATGAATTTCTCAATGATGAACAAACGAATAACCATAGAAGTTTATGCATGCGTATTGCTGTACATAAAGGTGAAGTCATTCACCTGTAGGCTTTATGCACTATGTGTATTTCTTATCTAAAGGTGACACATTGGAAGTTGGCATGATGATTTGTTTAAAAACCCTGCAGCAAAATGTTCGATATGTTTCATAATTCACTGGTTTTCTTATTTCAAATTCATTTTTATTCTTGTATTTCAAAGAATGGTAACGATTACACATACAGTGTTGTTTATGTTGTTGCTACGAATTGTCATTGTATTTCGATTATCTGTGCTGTTTTTGACATCATAAACAAAGATATAATTGTTCGCATAAGATATTGATTCATTTGGCTCAATATCCGTAATTCATAAAGGAAGCGGTTATGGTAGCCATTTTTTCAATTCCCATGTCAATATCATAATCATGGATATGTATAGCTATGATATTTTTTAAATGTGGGTAAACATTCGAGAAAAGAAATGAGATTAATTTTTCTGTAACTTGTCACACCATTTAAAGTCTTTTATGTTGCAGTTTCTTTATGCAGAAAATACCTATTTTACACAAAAAGATCTCTGGAAATTACATTTCATATAGTCTTTACACCTTACAAAAATTATATTATTGAAAAATGCTTGCTTTTTATGTTGTTTTTTTTTCCAGATGCCTTAGCATAAACAATTTGCTTTTAATCATAACCTGTTGTTTTTAGTTAACAGTAGTAAATGGTAATTCGCCGTTTCAGAATCTAATGCATCATGGGTAATATTTTCAAAAGTGTACCCCAAAACGTCTTGATTGGTTAAAAATGTCATAAACAATGAAAATTTAACCAATGACGTGACGTTATTTTCATTTTGGAGTACGAACAATGAAATGACCCATAGTCCTTTAGATTCTGAAACGGCCAATTAGAGAGATTAATTATTGTCAAACCTAATAGCGAGAGGCAAAAGATACCAAAGAACAAGAAAACCAATCCAAAATGAACTGACGACGCCATTGCTAAGAACGACTAAATAAAAAGAGACAAGCAATGGTACACAAAACACAACATTTAGAATTTCTTAAAAAGTCATTCGGTTCTTTTACTATCAAAAATTAGAAAAAAAATTAGTTAAAGGACAATACCTCTTTTTCTATTGTTAATTTTCAATGTTGTACTAAAATGTTCTCTTATCCTCCTTACAGTGTATATTTTTAACTCGTTTTTGTTCCAAGTATCTGTAGTAAAGTCTTTGGGATTTGATGAAATTAATCAAGGATTTCGTTACTACAAATAATATCAAACCTTTACAAAAAGATTTCGTAGATACAAAAAAGTTTGCAGTATTTGAAGAAAACTTATAACAAACGGATAGCATAAAATGATTGTTTATGATGCTGTTTATCGAGCACGTCTATGTAAATACGGTCCAGGTAAACAAATTAATCCTTCAAATAGTTGTCTTTTTTAAACGTTACCAATCAAATACTGCAATTAGATGTTTGAATATTGTTTTATAGGTATTGCTATTTTGCTATTTTCCTTCGTATATTCACGGTCCTACATTTACATAACTACACATATATCATATGATTTTTTATACTTTTAAGTGACGTATCTATAAAAACAATCATTGGATATTAGATGTGCCCTGATTGATATGTTTATCTGAGATCTATGATTAACAAGCTTTCAGTAATTGCAGGTACTCTAAGTTCTGTTCTTTATGTCTGTTGTTTTAATTGGCCGTTTAAGAATCTAAAGGACTATGGGAAATTTATTGTTCGTACCCCAAAATGAAAATAACGTCACAGCATTGGTTGAATTTTCATTGTTTTTGGACGTTTTCAACCAATCAAGACGTTTTGGTGTACACTGTGAAAATATTACCCAGAATTCATTAATTCTGAAACGGCGAATTCTCTAGTTGGATGGATTTTTATTTCTATTAATCTGATGAGTTGATCAATTTGTAAACTGGCTTTGATGTTGTGCTTTATACCACTGTATCATGTTAGGATGATGGTTTGAAGTCAGCAAACATGTTCAACCCCTCCAAATTATGTTTGCCTGTCCCAAATCAGAACTCGTGAAATTCAGTGGTTGTCATTTGTTTCTGTATATAATATTTCTTTAAATCAGGACGTTAGTTTTATCATTTGATTTTTTTTACATCTGCCATTTATCGGCTTTTGATAGCTTGTTATATGTTACGAGATTTTCTCATTGATGAACGCCGCGCAGTGACCGATATATTCTGCGTATTTTTAGAAGATTTGTATTATTGACAACCATACCATATCTTCTTCTTTTTTTAAACACAAATAAACAGTGAGACATGTGGTTTCAAACAGTCACCAATGTGGTACTGTATTAGAAAACAAACCTAGTCTGTTTTCTTTTCAAAAGAACTTTCAAAAGAGTGAATGGTTGAGAAAAAAAACACGTATCATTTATTTATAAGTTTATATGTGTTTGTAAAAATATAACAAAAATTATATGATATGCTAGGTTTGAAAGTTGGTTGATAATAAGATGATATACAGACAGGGTTTATATATAAAATGTAAAGGTTATTTGTAATTTTACAAAAATCTCATGAAAATAGTTATCAAAGGTACGAGGATTATAATTTAATACGCCAGACGCGCGTTTCGTCTTCATAATACTCATCATCAGATCAAAATAGTTGTAAAGCTACACAAGTACAAAGTTGAAGAGCATTGAGGACCCAAAATTCCAAATACGGCAAAGGGAATCTATTCCTGGTAAAAGAAAATCCTTCGTTTTTCGAACCAATTCAAAGTTTTGTAAAAGGAAATTTATAAAAATGACCATATAATAGATATTTATGTCAACACCGAAGTGCTGACTACTGGGCTGGTGATACACTCGGGGACGTCACGTCAACCAGCAGTTGTACGACCCAGTGATGTAAATCAAAGGAACCAGGATTATAATTTAATACGCCAGACGCGCGTTTCGTCTACATAAGACTCATCATCAGATCAAAATAGTCGTAAAGCTACACAAGTACAAAGTTGAAGAGCATTGAGGACCCAAAATTCCAAATACGGCAAAGGGAATCTATTCCTGGTTAAAGAAAATCCTTAGTTTTTCGAACCAATTCAAAGTTTTGTAACAGGAAATTTATAAAAATGACCATATAATAGATATTCATGTCAACACCGAAGTGCTGACTACTGGGCTGGTGATACACTCGGGGACGTCACGTCAACCAGCAGTTGTACGTCCCAGTGGTGTAAATCAAAGGAACCAGGATTATAATTTAATATGCCAGACGCGCGTTTCGTCTACACAAGAAAAGATTGACGTTTTATAAAAATAAAAAATAAATCACAACCAGGTTTTGGTGGAGTTTGTTTGCTTAGTTTTTAGTTTTTTATGTTGTGTCTTCTGTACTATCATTTGTCTGCTTGTCTTTCTATTTTTAGTTATGACTTTGTCAGTCTCATTTCTATCTATGAGTTTTACTCTCCCTCTGTTACCCTTCGTCCCTCTTTCAAACCTGTCAATCCAACTTATTTTTTATGAGTGAGGTTATGGAATGTTTGTCCACTGTTCGAACTTCTTGTTGTCTTTCCCTACGATACAAGGTAAAATATTTAGCCAAATAACACAAAATTTGCGCAGAATCTTGATTCGCTTTCTTTTGGTTGAAGACGTTGACAATACAAATGTAAATATAAGGTGAATTCCCGAGTGAGTCTAATGCTCTTCCAGTTTATTGTATCACTATTATATTCTTGATTAAGTAATCTAACCTAAGTACATCCCTAAATATATATAGAAAGATGTGGTTTGAGTGCCAATGAGACAACTCTCCATCCAAATAACAATTTAAAAAAGTAAACCATTATAGGTCAATGTACGGCCTTCAACACGGAGCCTTGGCTCACACCGAACAACAAGCTTTAAAGGGCCCCGAAATTACTAGTGTTAAACTATTCAAACGGAAAACCAACGGTCTAATCTATATAAAAAACGAAAAATGAGAAATACGTATAAATTACATAAACAAACGACAACTACTGTACATCAGATTCCTGAATTAGGACAGGTGCAAGCATTTGCAGCGGGATTAAACGTTCAAATGGTCCAAAACTTTCTCCATTTTTCCGAAACAATAGTATAACATCACAACATAGAAAAACACACGATAGAATATCATTTGGAAGGTTTAACTCAATCAAAAAACGTAAATTAAGTTAATTTGTATAGTTTTATCAGTACTAACATTCATGTTTTTGTCACTAGTAAATGTATTTTAGTCATGAGTGATCATTTTGATATTAACATCATTTGAAAAGTCGGGAAAAAATATCTGTTAAGCCATGTGAAGGCTTAAGGTAAGGTTTGCGTACACAGGGAGATAACTCGAATTCAAATAATTGAAAAAAGGAGGGATCCGCCATTTTGAATTGCTTTGATTAACCAATGTTCGATAACTACAATATTATCGAAAATAAAACAACACCTACCTCAAAATCGCCGTTTTGATGTAATTTTATCAAAATTTGAATCGTACAAGTAACGTTATGACCTTCAGTTTGTTATTTTTCTTTTATATGACGTCACGTAACGTCTTTGTGCAAAAACCATTCATAAAGTTTCGCGGAATTTTATTTTATTTCATAAATGTACATTTTCATGCCCCCGCCGTATCAAGGGGGTATTGAGTTTTATCCTTGTCTGTTTGTACGTCCATCTGAATGTACGTCCGTTTTTACAAAATTGGTTTCCGTTCTCTAACTTTAGTTTGCCTCAACCAACTGATATATAAAACTTATGCATAATGCTTTTTACCACAAAAACACAGAATAAATTTGAATTTTGATGTCGTCACTTTAACAGTTCTAGATTTATGAGGGGTCGGACAGGGTACACATTTCTCCTTTCTCCCGTCCCTTTTCTCTTGTCACCCGCCGTAAAACCTTAAAAAAAAATAATGTATGGGAAGCTCATTTCAACAGAAATCGATCTAATATCTTGTGTTTTGATGGCTCGTCCCCGTCCTGTCCTTTCACAAGACAGAAGTGTTGTTTATTCTGCTTCAAGAACCCCGATAATTTTTTCACTGACTGTTAAGCTGTCTCTTTCATTGAATTTGTAAGTCTGATGCACGCCGTTTCCGATTTTTTATAAAGTATAAATTAATACAAATTATAGAAACGCAGGATTGAGTGAAAAACGGCACATCTTTTGTGACACTTTAAGTCAATTTCGTTTAAAATGGTTGGAATGTACATAATACGCCACTGATGTGTTTTACTTATAGAGGATGCATATATATATATTCTCAGATATTTTTATTGCATAATTTTTACGAATGACAGAATGTTGACTTGGTCTTTCAAATGTACAGTTTGCAAGGTTTATCCGCAAATACGCACACAACCCACATGTTTACATCATTCGAAATATATGTTATTTTATCAATCACTTTTACAACTGACGGAATGTTTCTAATCGTATTTTTTTTATGGATGCATTAAAAATGTGTCTTTCAGACACACCTATTGTATTGTGTCGTCCTGAACATACCTGAAGTATTTGCCACCGGACATTTTACAACCCCTAATCAAACAAACTTCTATGCATATCAGTCAATGGTAACAGGTGTCTCTACACATGCACGGACTCAGTATAAAATTCGGGAAATAGTTAGTTTTTAGTCTTTCTCCGTATATATATAAGAGATCATAATAAAGTAGTGACGACGCTCGGAGTATTTTTATGAGGTCGTTTTCTGAATTTTTCGTTTCTGTTCTCTACCTTTAGTTTGCTTCAACCAAATGTTATAAAATTTATACGTAATGCTTTATAATGGTTTATATTTATGCAAGAGGGGGCATCATCAATGTTCCATGGACACATTCCTTCAAACTCAGAGTCTTGTACATGTATTAGTACACAAGTATGACCAAATTTAAACACCTCCCCTTCCGACTGATAGTTGTGGGCATAAAAAATAAGGGACGACATCAAAAGTTCAATGTAGGATAAAAAAAACAACTTAATTCACATAGTTTGTTCACTGACCCCCTCCCCCCTTTTAACTTAATTTGGGAAAAATTTGATTGACCAATATGGATATATGTAAAATCGATGTCAAATTAATAAAAACTTTTGTGACACTTTAAGTCAATTTCGTTTAAAATGGTTGGAATGTACATAATGCGCCACTGATGTGTTTTACTTATAGAGGATGCATATATATATATTCTCAGATATTTTTATTGCATAATTTTTACGAATGACAGAATGTTGACTTGGTCTTTCAAATGTACAGTTTGCAAGGTTTATCCGCAAATACGCACACAACCCACATGTTTACATCATTCGAAATATATGTTATTTTATCAATCACTTTTACAACTGACGGAATGTTTCTAATCGTATTTTTTTTTATGGATGCATTAAAAATGTGTCTTTCAGACACACCTATTGTATTGTGTCGTCCTGAACATACCTGAAGTATTTGCCACCGGACATTTTACAACCCCTAATCAAACAAACTTCTATGCATATCAGTCAATGGTAACAAGTGTCTCTACACATGCACGGACTCAGTATAAAATTCGGGAAATAGTTAGTTTTTAGTCTTTCTCCGTATATATATAAGAGATCATAATAAAGTAGTGACGACGCTCGGAGTATTTTTATGAGGTCGTTTTCTGAATTTTTCGTTTCTGTTCTCTACCTTTAGTTTGCTTCAACCAAATGTTATAAAATTTATACGTAATGCTTTATAATGGTTTATATTTATGCAAGAGGGGGCATCATCAATGTTCCATGGACACATTCCTTCAAACTCAGAGTCTTGTACATGTATTAGTACACAAGTATGACCAAATTTAAACACCTCCCCTTCCGACTGATAGTTGTGGGCATAAAAAATAAGGGACGACATCAAAAGTTCAATGTAGGATAAAAAAAACAACTTAATTCACATAGTTTGTTCACTGACCCCCTCCCCCCTTTTAACTTAATTTGGGAAAAATTTGATTGACCAATATGGATATATGTAAAATCGATGTCAAATTAATAAAAACTTGCAGCAACTTTTATCCCCACCCACCCCCCCCCCCCCAAACTATTTGAATTCAGTTTTTTTATCCTACATTGATCTTTTGATGTCATCCCTAAGTTGATCACTGTTTTCTTTCATTGACTATGGTCAGTCTCAAAGTGTTACAAGACAAAATGATTCTTTGTAAAAAGATGCTATTAAAGATGACTCTCTCCTTTGGTGATCAACAAACAAAATATTTTTGTGTTTTACAGAAATGACAACATGAACACATAACGCCCATTTCCGTAAAAACGAGTTCGGGGACATACCAATTTTATTAGCTCATTATAATGCAAATAGTTAAATCCTAAAGTTCACAGTTCTTTACAAAAACGGTGGACCCGGAAAAAAGGATATTTTTGGCTTTTTGTTGCCTTGGCAACGGGGTTTTTTTAACCAAAAAAATAAAAAATCTTGTTTTTAGGAACTTTTTATGATTTTTTTAATTAAAATTTATTATTAATGAATGGACCACAATTATTTATACATGTTTTGTTCAGTTTTATTTCTTTATAGTCACTCGCATACATTATTATTTCAGAAGAATTCAAATACAATTTTCCCTAAAAATCGTCAAAAATCGGAATTTTGAGCTTTTCACATGAAAAAACTTGTCGGGCGATGTTTGATTTTTTTTCATTAAATGATTGGGTACTCCTCCCTGAACAAAATGATATATCATATTGGTGTAATATCACTAAGAAAAAAATCCAGGTTTTATGCAAACCTTACCTTAAGTCAATTTTCAGACTTATATTGTATCTATTGCAGTAATTTCACCTGTACAAGTAGGCAGTAAGTCTATTTTAACATGCATTCGTACCAATATAGTTAAAATGGATTGCAAAACTTTAATTTTAGAAAAAAAACTAGGGATTGGTGCAACAAGAATAGATTTTCCTAAACTATACATGACAAACACCTCCGGATTTTTTTGTTCTCAATACTGTTAAACTTTTTACTTTATTTTGGTGTTTTTTTCAAACAGAAATATTCTCGATTCACTGATATATTTTTATAGCTATACAAGGCAAAACCCTTCGGAATTTTTTGTACTCAATGCTATAAAACGTTTTACTTTATTTGGTCTTTTTAAAAAGATACGATTCTCGATTTATACCTGCGTCACACATCAGCGTATAGCAGCGACGTACGCCAAGCGTGGTCAAAATCCATGTACGCTGCCAATGCATTAATAATTTTGGACGCATTCAAATCGTTAATCATATATGTATCGTGTTCACAACGAGCGTATGAGAAGCTTACATGTGCATTTATCGGGCGTTCAAGTAACGTATTATTTTATCAGTTGCTGTCAAACGTCGTAGCATTTAGTTCAGTTGTTCTCGTTGGTATCAACTGTTAAAAAGGCGTATTTGTCATTTAATTCCCTTAGTTTATATATATTTCGAAAAAAAGCTTTGCATTGCCTGTTTCCAAATCTTCATAAAGGAACGTTTAGGAAACAAGCTACTAGTTTGTTCATGGACATACATAGTCATACAAAGTAACATAAACTGTAAACCAACTTATTTCGTTAATAGTTTGTTTTGCCTTAACCCTTTTAGTACACTTAACTGCGATTTAATTTCCTGATTTTCAAATTTACTTGATGCCGTTAGATAGAAAAAAATCAAAAGTTTTACCAATTCGAGATGATTTATATTCGCGGTATTTTTCTCCTCTCGTAAGTTAGGGAAATAAATCACTTGCAAAAATAAGTTGGGTTACAGTAGTCATTCAGTATCTTCTGGCAACTCATTAAGACATCGCTTCATTCACTACAGTCTTTTACTGTCAATAAACATTCGGTCCGTTGTTCTATACAATGTAACACTACACTCAATATGGCATATAAAGTGAAGTATTGCTAAGCACATATGGAACAGATATTAGAATGATTAGACAGATATGAGAATGATTAGACAGATATGAGAATGATTATACAGAAATGAGAATGATTAATGAGAATGATTATACAGAAATGAGAATGATTAATGAGAATGATTAGACAGAAATGAGAATGATTAGACAGAAATGAGAATGATTAGACAGAAATGAGAATGATTGGACAGAAATGAGAATGATTGGACAGAAATGAGAATGATTGGACAGAAATGAGAATGATAAGACAGAAATGAGAATAAAAGACAGAAATACTTACCGAGTGACAATTCCAACCTTCCTTAATTCTGACCCTTATTCTCAAAGCTTACGCTTTATCACCCTTCTACCTCATTAACGTATGGCTTGCATAATATAATTGAATCCCATGCATACACAGGGTTAACTTACTGTTATTTAAAAAAATAATGCGATGTTTTAATTATTGCAAAAAAATGCGATAGGGCTATAATCGCTATAAATCTTAACTGGCATTTAAAAAAAATTATACGAATTAAACAGGATTTTTTACAATATCGCAAAAAAAAAATCGCATTTTAGTACACAATGTCAAAATCGTAATAGCAAATGCACGCAATAATTTATGAATTTACAAAAAATCAGTTGTTTGTTACCGGATTTGATAGAAAGTCAACATTTATATGCATAGAAAATTGCTTCACAAAAGTAAACTAAATAAACTCATCATAGATACAAGGATTGCTTTATTAACGCCGTACGCGCGTTTCGTCTATAAAAGTCTCACCAGTAACGTTCGAATCAAAAAATGTTAAAATACCAAATATAGTACGAAGTTGGAGAGTATTGTGGACCACATATTTCAAAAAAAAAAAGATTGCCAAATACAGCTGAGGTTATCTATTACTGAGGTAGAAAAGCCTTAGTATTTCAAAAGTTTAAAGTTTTGTTAACAGTTAAAGTCAGTGGCCTAATACTTACACTATGTCATTTTATTTTGGCAGAAAAACAAGGCAATAATAAACACATCTTTATTGATTTATATTAACATACAAAAGCACATGATTGGTCCACACAACATGTCTTTTTGCATATACACATCTAAGATTAGCGGCGGCCAACGAGGCCAGCGCCGCCAGGAGGCGGCACAGGTGCAGGTGTGGTAGTCGTGACAAGGACAGGAACCTGAACAACAATCTGCTGAGCAGGAGCTGAAAAAGAAAACCAATTCATAAATTGCAAAATATCAGTAATATAAAAAAGAAGATGTGGTATGATAGCCAATGAGACAACTATCCAAAAGAGACCAAAATGACACATACATTAACAACTATAGGTCACCGTTCGGTCTTCAACAATGAGCAAAGCCCATACCGCATAGTCAGCTATGAAAGGCCCCGATATGATAATGTAAAACAATTCTTTATGTCAGCATACGAACATGGTGTGTGCTTAAGTCTACATTTAATGTATACATTGTATTTCTCAGGTCTTCCTGCATACGAACCTATTGTATGCAGAACGGCCAATATTGAATCAAATACTGTATTTCGCAGGTCTGTTTGCCTGCATCTGAACCGGGTTGTCAGGAGCCTGTAGTTGACGTTGGTTCATGTATTTCTTTTTCTTAAATTGTTTTTCTATAAATTAGGAGGTTAGTTTTCTCAATTGCATTGTTTCATATGTTTCCTGTTAGGCGTTTTATAGCTGACTATACGATATACGATATAGTAATTGTTGAAGTCTGTGCGGTTGCCTATAATTGCACTCCATTTGGACTTAGGTGGATAGTTGTCTCTTTAATAATAATCCCACATCTCCTTATTTTTACAAGGATGTTGTATAATGTTCTCCTTGTTTTGGAAAAAATGTACATTTGTCACACGAATTGTCCAAACAAATAAAAAATAAATTCTTTGCAAAGATTTTGATAGCACATTTCAAGTGTTTTCAAATAAGTATAATATGTACCTGCTGCTGCTGCTGCTGGTGGTGCTGGTGCTGGTGCTGCTGCTGCTGGTGGTGCTTGTGCTGCGCTCAAAGCCGCAACTGCAATAAAATAATAAATATGTTTGATATACTACTATGGAAAAATAATGCAATACAAAGCAAATTAGAAAAAGAGGAATAACAAAATACAACGCTAAAAATCAACGGAACAAGTGTAAAACAACTGCCATATTCTTGTCGTAGTACAGGTATTATATTTTAATGATATGTTAAGTCTGGTTTTATACCTATCCAAACCTCCCAGTTGTTTAACATATGTTTATAGTTTCGTTACATTAATTTGTGTTAAATAAGATTCCAATCCAGGGCTAGAATAGAGCTCTCGTAGGACAAGGTTAGGCAAGTATTGAAAAAAGTAAAATCACAAAAATACTGAACTTAGAGGAAAATCAATTCAAAAATTCCATAATCACATGGCAAAATCAAATAACAAAACGCATCAAACTGTCATATTCCTAACTTGGTACAGGCATTTTCAAATGTAGCAAATGGTGGATTAAACCTGGTTTTATAGCGTTAAACCTCTCACTTTGATGACAGTCTCATCAATATTTACATTGATGCGTTAACTAAACAGACACAATAAATAAAATAGTCAGAATATGGGTACATCCGTCATCATCGTATAACAATTTTAAAAGGAACAATTTTAATAACAGAACACAAAAACATCTATCTACAAACACATTCATTGATTTGTGTGTCTGACGTCAGAAAATTTTATACGTCACATAGATTTGTCGTTCAATGTGCATACAAACAATTTTAAAATTTACCTAGGCAATGTTAGCATACAGGGTTAAAAAATCAAAAGTATGTAAGAATAAATTTCAGAAATAGACTGAGATTTAAACTAGTCCAAAAGTTATATATAGAATTTATAAGAATCCACAAATAGTTAATTTCACTACGCGATTGAATGATTTTGACGTTTGTGGTTCAACGTATATTGTAATTCATAAAAGAAATATATCATAATAACATAAAATAAAACAATATCATACAAAAAACACCACCAAAAAATGAAAGACAATACAAACACATTGACGAGATGTATAAGTACCGAGCCACGTCAAACGAATATCACATAAAACCATTCAACATTAAAATTTATTGAACCGATTGACCATAGTTTACAATAGCATAGAGGTGAAAATGTCCGACGATGATTGTTAATTAATTTTTAAAAACGGTGATATTTTCATTTAATGTTTAACTGAAAATAATAAAAAGTAAATTGAAACTTTAATTGATATGTTCTTAACAATCCTAAGGTTACTAAAAATATGCTTTTTGTATCTCAAGTATTGTTTTACTATCAGCCTTGATAGAGGCAGTCAAAATTTATTACTTTGGGGAAAGTTTTTAGCGTATACTATGATTAAAATATAGCTAGTTATATATCCTTTTGAAACAGACGTAAACTTTTTAATTCAGTAATTTGTTTTTTTTAAATCAGAAGCTGAACTAAGCCAATTTTGGTAATTTTCTTTCTGTTCTTGCTACTCCAGAGAAAAGCATTTTTTAGGTATCAAAGAATATTAAAAATATCGAAATTTTTTAAACCTAATGGTTTTCTTAATTTCTAGTGCATTGTTTACATTCCCGTTCTTGTTGCAGACCTGTGTCAATATTCGCAAGTTTCCTTCGATAACAAAGTAATAAATAGTAGAAATTTTAAAGTAGAAACTGATATTTTTCCTTTTGAATATTTGGGAGAAGATATGTTTAAATAATTAGAAACATTAACACTAACCAAAAATGAAGACGTTTAAAAACTTTTGAGTGACTACAAACTGTATAAATATTTTTGTTTATATTATAATCATTATTATTATTATTATTTTATGCTTTTATCTAATTGTTTTTAAGTAATAAAAAATAAAAGTATTTTTTTCGTATGAACAACATAACAAAAATCAGTTTTCATCAACCAGAATATTACACATTTTATACATGGTTTTATTATCCATTAAAAGTTTAGAACATAGATGATAAAATGGTATGACAGTAGACATCATGATAATCATTATCAAGTACTGTTGAAACCATCAATTAGAAAGTCAATTCGCCTTTTCAGAATCTAAAGGACTATGGGTAATCTCATTGTTCGTACCCCAAAATGAAAATAACGTTAATGCATTGGTTTAATTTCCATTGTTTGGAATGTTTTAAACCAATCACAATAGTTGGTGTACGTTTTTGAAAATATTACCCAGAATGCATTAGATTCTGAAAAGGCGAATTAACATTATTGTGATTGTAAAACAATAACAGAAATTAGTGGACAATTTTATATCCAGCTGAATCACGCTTCCGGCTGCGGGATTTTCTCGCAGTGTTCAAGACCCATTTGAGGCCTTCGGCTGTTTCCTGGTTTTTTTGGTTGTTTTTTCTTTGACACATTCCCAATTTCAATTCTCAATTTTATTCATCATGTACTTTTCAAACAAAAATAATAAAATATCAATCCGTATAAATGTTTTTTAGCATACAATTCTACCAATAGTTAAACAGAACATGTCTTCATGATAAAACTTTCATTGCAGAGTTTAGCTATAACATAATTTATTAAAAAGTATCAACGAACGTAAAACAATAAGTAGTAAATGTTTTCTGTACCAATTCAGGAATATGGCAGTTGTTATCCATTTGTTTGATGTGTTTGAGCTTTTGATTTTACCATTTGATTAGGGACTTGCCATTTTGAATTTTTCTAGGAGTTCAGTATTTTTGTGATTTTACTTTTTTGTTTACTAGTACTTACAAAGGAGGGGTAATGCTAACAGGGCACCTAGCGCACCACCAAGACCACCCATCATGCCACCGCCACCGCCAAATCCACCACCACCGCCAAATCCACCACCATCGTCTTCGACAACTATAACTTCCTCACCACCATCAAAACAACTTACATTAACAGGACCATGTGTTAATCCAATGAAAACGGTTATGACAAGGATGGCTAGTTTGAAATGCTCCATCTATTTACAAAACAAAGTACTTATACAATACAATGCAAGATAAAGACCATTCAAAATAGATAAATGATTACTTCACTAAAAATACACACATAAAGTCGTAACTGTGCATTTATTTGTCGTTTTTGTGACATTGCATTAACATAAATCTAAAAATTAAACTATTAAAAAAAAAGATATTATGTTCTTCGCAAAGCAATTCTGTGATTGTCGGTACAACTAAATTTGTGTAACTTTTTTGACACAATTTAAAATTTTCTATCACAAAAAAAAACCCATTAGTCTTGAGAATGAAGATAAATTTGTCTTGTATTTTCTTCTTTAAAAAAATCAAATGAATAAAAAAAAAAGGCAACAGTAGTATACCGCTGTTCAAAATTCATAAATCGATAGAGAAAAAACAAATCCGGGTTACAAACTAAAACTGAGGGAAACGTATCAAATATAAGAGAAATACGACACAACACCGAAACGTAACACACACAGAAACGAACTTTAATGTAACAATGGCCATTTTACTGACTTGGTATAGGGCATTTTATGAAAAAATGGTGAGTTGGACCTGTTTTTTTGGCATGTCAAACCTCCTGCTTTAATGGCAGTGTTAATTATAACATTAAAATGACAACATTACACGACAGGGTTACAATAAATAAACAGATTAATAGGAGAAAATATAGGACGAGGAAAACAAACGAATAATAGCCATCCAAAGGTAACAGGTTAAAAAATATGTTTATACACCAGACGTGCGCTACGTCCACACAAAACTATGCTCAGGTGTAAAAAGTTTACAAACCATAACAACTACCAAGTTGAAGATCGCCGAGGACCAAAAGTTCCAAAAAACTTGGGAGGCCAGGGTTATCCGCCTGGGACAAAAATATCATTATTATCAAGAACAATACATAGTTTTAATTTGCAAACAGCATATTTTATAAAATGACTATTTCATAGATATACATGATTGAACTGAAGTGGTGACTAGCTATAGGATAAAAAACGAATACATTACAAAATCACAGCCCTCTAAGCTATAGGCAATGCACCGCCCAAAGTGACGTCACATATAAATTTTTAAAACGTGGTCCGAAAATTAAGAGAATTAGGATGAAATTCAAGATTAGATTTGTATGACTCATCTAACATATATTAATAACAGTGAAAATTATAATACTAATTAATATTTAAGTTAAAAGTTTAAAATTAAGTTTTGTGGTTGTTTCTTCTGACAAAAATCTTCTGATCAAAAATCAAATGAAGAAACAAAAAATAACTCTTCCAAGAAATCAAAGATTGAAAAATATTCAACTAAAAACAAATAAATGAAAAATAAAGAATAACTCTTCCGAAAAATCAAATATTATACAATTACTGTCTTTTGATGAAATTAATATGCGGTTTATTGACTTTTGAAAAATTATATTCACTGAGGCCGACATAATAATAATACCAATATGGAATACTATTCGATATTTGATTTCTCGGAAGAGTTATTCTTTATTTTTCATTCATTTGCTTTTAGTTGAATATTTTTCGATCTTTGATTTCTTGGAAAAGTTATTTTTTGCTTCTTCATTTGATTTTTTTAAAGAAGAAAATACAAGATTGGTATTATTTCAGTAGGTTTCTCTACATCAATTGGATTTTGAATAAAAACGCATATTCACCTGATAAAGTGTTATTCAGCGCGGTAAACATCACGCGTTTTTACATGCAACGTTATGGTAAAATGTTTCATGTAAAATTTGTTTCGATATATGTTTGTCATTAAATACATTTTCTTCTCTCGGAATATGGAATAAAACAATAACTGTCTTTTGTTGGTCCCTTATTGAATATTTTTCAACAATCTATTAAAGACTTAGCTCTTCTCAAAGCATTCAAAACCAGAAATAAGAAATAGATCATGTGTTCTTAAATTTCGTCTCACAACCTCAATCATAAAGATAATTCGAAAATAATAACTGAATGTTATCTTATTATTTTTTTTGTTTATCGGTTTAGTATTTTATTATTAAGTCACAAAATTGATAGTGTTATCTAAATGAGATCTGTTCTTAGTTCTAATTTCATGTTCCATCCACCAAATTCAAAATTGCAAATGGCAGAAATACATTTGATTTACCTTGATTGTCTCCGGATGTCCTGTCGAGTATGACATGCGTTCCCGGTATTTATATATGCTGTGATAAGGAAGTAAAGCCTACAGGATACTATAGAAGGTAATTAAACCTTGTCAATCTTATAGGAAAACACGATGAATACAACTCTAAATGATTATATAATTTACGTTTTAGAAAGTACAATGTATAAGGGAAAACCATGTAATATTTTGTTTACATAGAAGAGCTATAAATTCTTAAAAAAAAATCTTGTTGTCGTAGATGGTTAAATCCTCAACAAAATCTCAATAACTTTGTTGGAACGAATAAAGGTTTTAAATCAAATTTTCGTGGACTTTTTAGCTTCCACCCTGACGAGGCATGTTAGCTGTTCGTATGCTGTTGCACCTGATGCAAGGAAACTTTACATTTCCATCTTCTTTTCTGAAATATTTTTCCCAGCTCATACTTGACAGGATTGTTATCCTAGTAAAAGGTGTAACCAATGAATTGAACACAAGTTAAAAATTCCACAATACTATATAATTCATTTTATGTGTCAATTTGTTCGAAAAAAGTCGAAAAGAAGAGAGTTTTTTTAATGTCATGAGTATCTGTCGCTTTTTAGATCCATGCTTAGCATTTATTTCAGATGACATGGACTCCTCACCCTGATGACCCTGCTGCCTTTCATAACTTTATCCGTATACATATATTAATAGATAAACAAAAGGCTGCAACTGGTATTTTTGTATTTAAAATGATTCTTTGTAACGAGAATATTTGTGGTGAATGGAAACTGTGAGGGTCAAAATCTTAAATTGCTTATAAATGTTGCTGGACCCAGTTCCGTTATCTGATCTGAATTTTCTGAAATGTGCAAGGTAGATAGACATTGGCATTTTGATTTTTTTACTCGGTAAGTTTTGCCCTAATTGCTTGAACTTTTGCAATATTAAAGCCGATTTCAATGAGTGTGTAGATAAAGGGAAAATCGTTGGTTATCTTGCTTGCTGAACAGAAAAGTCATTGTTGGGTTATGTAAACTACCCTACTTTAAGAGTAGACTAGTCCGACAAATGACACATCTTT
The DNA here is from genome assembly GCF_963676685.1 of Mytilus edulis. Taxonomy (NCBI): domain Eukaryota; kingdom Metazoa; phylum Mollusca; class Bivalvia; order Mytilida; family Mytilidae; genus Mytilus; species Mytilus edulis. The sequence goes on from NC_092356.1 coordinate 31,422,891, forward strand.
CTGTCTGTAGGACCAGGCTACTTCGAAAGGAGGGTAGTATAACTTACCTAACATTGACTTCACGGTTTAGCTAACAAGCAAGCTAACCAAAGATATTACCTTTGCCTAATACTCAATGGAATCGGCTGTAACTGAAAACTCGAATACATTTTAACAGACAGTGGTCATGTTTGTTGATGAATATTGTTTTTCCTAGATTCACTCTTGAAAAATCATTTGGTAACATTTGGTCAAATAATTTAAGAAAAGATGTTTTTGTAATTGCGGACGCCAAGACAATACATGAACCTCACACGACCCCACGACACAGGTGAGCTTATATGTGATCCTATAGCGATTCGGGTTGATAACCAGTTGAAATTAAGCCAGTTGTTTGTGTGTGTAGATTTGTATTGTTTTAAACTGTTATGACCTTTTAAAGTTAAATGTAGGTGTTTTATCTAAGAATTTCGTTTTTAAACTTATATACTTGTTTTATACTCAATTGGTAGTATGAAGCTAGGAGATATTTTAATTTTTGAAATTGAAGGCACAATTAACAAAGCAAACGGTAGTTTCAAATACTTTTAAATAGATCTTTAAGGATAATGTACCCTTGTGTTGATCCCATGCTAAACATAGCAAAAATCTCTGTACAAAGGTTATCTCGTCTTCATTCTCTGACATATTCTAGTCTGCCCTTTCATAAAATTCTATCGAACTTTCGAAAAAATATACCTGATAACCGTTCAGACAAAAAAAATATGTTGAAAAAATCTTACAGATACAGCAAGTGATTCTTAATAGCTATAAGATACATTTTTCTTTTAAAATTCAACTTTTAAATCTTACGAGAAACTATGCCAAGCTTAAAACTTTCACTGCAATCTCGCTCTAACTTATCCCCCCCCCCCCCCCAAAAAAAAAAAACACAAACAAACCCGCAATACTATTGTCATTCTTATAGTCAGAACTAAACTGTTCACAAACAAATGTGTTTTATGCTGTTAAAGACATATGATTCAAGCGCTCAGAAAGTCCTTTGTTCCATATTTTTGCTCTCCATTTTTATGCAAAACCTTTTACATTTTTATTTTATGGTTTATTGTTGAAGGTCGTTCGATGACGTATGGTTGTTTACACATACTTCCTTTGGTTTCTTGTGGATTTTTGTCCATTGACAACAAACATACCACATCATCTACTTTATATAAGTATTGTATAATTTACAACGTATTTTGGTGATCTTGCAAAATGATCGTAATCCCGAAAATATTATCATATTTTCTGATCTTTAAAGGGTGCAAGAAGGGTTCCATTAACAGGCCAATAAATAAGATTACAGTTAATTTAAAAAAAAAATATAGGGGTATTTTTTCTCTCATAATAACAGTAAACAGATTCAGAACAATGTCAATTTCAAGAAAGCAGACAACAGTTAATTAGCCAATAACAGTACAGCATCAATGATCTTGAATATATGCCACTTTTAACTAAAATATAAAGGCACAGAATCAGGACATAGGAGCACAGAACCAGGACCGTTTTTCTTATCACCAGCACAGCGTCAGGACAATTCTGTTTAACGAACTTGCACGACTTTTGCAATATAATATGTTGTAATATACTTTGCATGGTACTTATGACGCATCAGAGAAAAATTAAGCAACAAAACAGTCGTTTTGATACAATGTAAACAAACCCACCAGCACAGAATCAGGACCCACCAGCACCTGACAGGACCAAATCACCAGCACAGAACGTTCTCTCGCAGGACAACCATACCCACCGTGGGAAGTGTAAACAGATTGTATTTCACATATGGCTAGGAATTTAGAATAATGATAGGAAATGTAAACAGATTTTATTTCGAATATGGCTAGGAATTAAAAATAATGATAGGAAATGTAAACAGATTTTATTTCACATATGACTAGGAATTAAAAATAATGATAGGAAATGTAAACACTGGAATGTCGTACCAAAAAGGAGATATATAATCCATCTGCAGTTTTCCTAGATTTTGTAATATAGAAATGAAGTTGTCATTTGGGATTAAGAAATCACTCCTTTTTTGTGAAGTTTGGTTTGGAATAAATTCACTGCATGTGTGCTGCTTAATTTAATCCGTAAAAACATGAATAGTTTATTCATAGGCCATTGTTATATTATAGTTCGTTTCTGTGTGTGTAACATTTTAACGTTGTGTTTCCGTTGTGTCGTTTGTTTTCTCTTATATTTGAGTGTGAATGCACATTACTATAAGAAGTGTCACGGTACTTTTCTATCCCAAATTCATGTATTTGGTTTTGATTATATATTTGTTTTTTGTCCATAGATTTACGAGTTTTGAACAGCGGCATACAACTGTTGCCTTTATTTATTCAATAGTTGTAATTGGCTTGTATTCAATAGTTGTAATAATCTTTGAATCGAATTTCAATGACTATCAGTTCTCGTAGATTTGTACTTTACGTCAATAGATAAGTTTACATGAGACAACTCTATATCCATATTGTTGTCAGTCTTTTTTCTTTATGAGTGTCATCTAGATTAATTATTATGTGTTAGTATTTTGCATCATTTATCATGGTATCACATATCTAAAAGAAACATTCGCTTTTATTTTCAGCTTTAAACTTATTTCAATGAGATGGTTTGATGATCTGTGTGTGAAATTAGTCCAGAACTAAAATTTCCCTTACAGAAATTGACCAAGTTGTTAAAAATTACTCTTCAAAAATTTCGTTTCTCGTTTTGTAGACGAACTCGTATATTATGTTGCTACAAGTGAAACTCCCAGAATGTTAAAAAATCGTGAATTTCTCAATGATGAACAAACGAAGAACCACAGAAGTTTGCATGCGTATTGCTGTACATAAAGGTGAAGTCATTCACCTGTAGGCTTTATGCACTATGTGTATTTCTTATCTAAAGGTGACACATTGGAAGTTGGCATTTTTCTATTGTTAATTTTCATTGTTGACCTAAAATTTTCTCTTATCCTCCTTACAGTGTATATTTTTTAACTCGTTTGTGTTCCAAGTATCTGTAGTAAAGTCTTTGGGATTCGATGAAATTAATCAAGGATTTCGTTACTACAAATAATATCAAACCTTTACAAAAAGATTTCGTAGATACACAAAAGTTTGCAGTATTTGAAGAAAACTTATAACAAACGGATAGCATAAAATGATTTTTTATGATGCTGTTTATCGAGCACGTCTATGTAAATACTGTCCAGGTAAACAAATTAATCCTTCAAATAGTTGTCTTTTTTAAACGTTACCAATCAAATACTGCAATTAGATGTTTGAATATTGTTTTATAGGTATTGCTATTTTGCTATTTTCCTTCGAATATTCACGGTCCTACATTTACATAACTACACATATATCATATGATTTTTTATACTTTTAAGTGACGTATCTATAAAAACAATCATTGGATATTAGATGTGCCCTGATTTATATGTTTGTCGGAGATCTATGATTAACAAGCTTTCAGTAATTGCAGGTACTCTAAGTTCTGTTCTTTATGTCTGTTGTTTTAATTGGCCGTTTCAGAATCTAAAGGACTATGGGAAATTTATTGTTCGCACCCCAAAATGAAAATAACGTCACAGCATTGGTTGAATTTTCATTGTTTTTGGACGTTTTCAACCAATCAAGACGTTTTGGTGTACACTGTGAAAATATTTCCCAGAATTCATTAATTCTGAAACGGCGAATTCTCTAGTTGGATGCATTTTTATTTCTATTAATCTGATGAGTTGATCAATTTGTAGACTGGCTTTGATGTTGTGCTTTTATACCACTGTATCATGTTAGGATGATGGTTTGGAGTCAGCAAACATGTTCAACCCCTCCAGATTATGTTTGCCTGTCCCAAATCAGAACTCGTGAAATTCAGTGGTTGTCATTTGTTTCTGTATATAATATTTCTTTAAATCAGGACGTTAGTTTTATCATTTGATTTTTTTTACATCTGCCATTTATCGGCTTTTGATAGCTTGTTATATGTTACGAGATTTTCGCATTGATAAACGCCGCGCAGTGACCGATATATTCTGCGTATTTTTAGAAGATTTGTATTATTGACAACCATACCATATCTTCTTCTTTTTTTAAACACAAATAAACAGTGAGACATGTGGTTTCAAACAGTCACCAATGTGGTACTGTATTAGAAAACAAACCTAGTCTGTTTTCTGTTCGAAAGAACTTTCAAAAGAGTGAATGGTTGAAAAAAAAACACGTATCATTTATTTATAAGTTTATATGTGTTTGTAAAAATATAACAAAAATTATATGATATGCTAGGTTTGAAAGTTGGTTGATAATAAGATGATATACAGACAGGGTTTATATATAAAATGTAAAGGTTATTTGTAATTTTACAAAAATCTCATGAAAATAGTTATCAAAGGTACGAGGATTATAATTTAATACGCCAGACGCGCGTTTCGTCTTCATAATACTCATCATCAGATCAAAATAGTTGTAAAGCTACACAAGTACAAAGTTGAAGAGCATTGAGCACCCAAAATTCCAAATACGGCAAAGGGAATCTATTCCTGGTAAAAGAAAAAATCCTTCGTTTTTCGAACCAATTCAAAGTTTTGTAACAGGAAATTTATAAAAATGACCATATAATAGATATTCATGTCAACACCGAAGTGCTGACTACTGGGCTGGTGATACACTCGGGGACGTCACGTCAACCAGCAGTTGTACGACCCAGTGATGTAAATCAAAGGAACCAGGATTATAATTTAATACGCCAGACGCGCGTTTCGTCTACATAAGACTCATCATCAGATCAAAATAGTCGTAAAGCTACACAAGTACAAAGTTGAAGAGCATTGAGGACCCAAAATTCCAAATACGGCAAAGGGAATCTATTCCTGGTTAAAGAAAATCCTTAGTTTTTCGAACCAATTCAAAGTTTTGTAACAGGAAATTTATAAAAATGACCATATAATAGATATTCATGTCAACACCGAAGTGCTGACTACTGGGCTGGTGATACACTCGGGGACGTCACGTCAACCAGCAGATGTACGTCCCAGTGGTGTAAATCAAAGGAACCAGGATTATAATTTAATATGCCAGACGCGCGTTTCGTCTACACAAGAAAAGATTGACGTTTTATAAAAATAAAAACTAAATCACAACCAGGGTTTGGTGGAGTTTGTTTGCTTAGTCTTTAGTTTTTTATGTTGTGTCTTCTGTACTATCATTTGTCTGCTTGTCTTTCTATTTTTATCTATTACTTTGTCAGTCTCTTTTCTATCTATGAGTTTTACTCTCCCTCTGTTAACCTTCGTCCCTCTTTTAAACCTGTCAATCCAACTTATTTTTTATGAGTGAGGTTATGGAATGTTTGTCCGCTGTTCGAACTTCTTGTTTTCTTTCCCTACGATACAAGGTAAAATATTTAGCCAAATAACACAAAATTTGAGCAGAATCTTGATTCGCTTTCTTTTGGTTGAAGACGTTGACAATACAAATGTAAATATAAGGTGAATTTCCGAGTGAGTCTAATGCTCTTCCAGTTTATTGTATCACTATTATATTCTTGATTAAGTAATCTAACCTAAGTACATCCCTAAATATATATAGAAAGATGTGGTTTGAGTGTCAATGAGACAACTCTCCATCCAAATAACAATTTAAAAAAGTAAACCATTATAGGTCAATGTACGGCCTTCAACACGGAGCCTTGGCTCACACCGAACAACAAGCTTTAAAGGGCCCAAAAATTACTAGTGTAAAACCATTCAAACGGAAAACCAACGGTCTAATCTATATAAAAAACGAAAAATGAGAAATACGTATAAATTACATAAACAAACGACAACTACTGTACATCAGATTCCTGAATTAGGACAGGTGCAAGCATTTGCAGCGGGATTAAACGTTCAAATGGTACAAAACTTTCTCCATTTTTCCGAAACAATAGTATAACATCACAACATAGAAAAACACACGATTGAATATCATTTGGAAGGTTTAACTCAATCAAAAAACGTAAATTAAGTTAATTTGTATAGTTTTATCAGTACTAACATTCATGTTTTTGTCACTAGTAAATGTATTTTAGTCATCAGTGATCATTTTGATATTAACATCATCTGAAAAGTCGGGAAAAAATATCTGTTAAGCCATGTGAAGGCTTAAGGTAAGGTTTGCGTACACAGGGAGATAACTCGAATTCAAATAATTGAAAAAAGGAGGGATCCGCCATTTTGAATTGCTTCGATTAACTAATGTTCGATAACTACAATATTATCGAAAATAAAACAACACCTACCTCAAAATCGCCGTTTTGATGTAATTTTATCAAAATTTGAATCGTACAAGTAACGTTATGACCTTCAGTTTGTTATTTTTCTTTTATATGACGTCACGTAACGTCTTTGTGCAAAAAACCATTCATAAAGTTTCGCGGAATTTTATTTTATTTCATAAATGTACATTTTCATGCCCCCGCCGTATCAAGGGGGTATTGAGTTTTATCCTTGTCTGTTTGTACGTCCATCCGAATGTACGTCCGTTTTTACAAAATTGGTTACCGTTCTCTAACTTTAGTTTGCCTCAACCAACTGATATATAAAACTTATGCATAATGCTTTTTACCACAAAAACACAGAATAAATTTGAATTTTGATGTCGTCACTTTAACAGTTCTAGATTTATGAGGGGTCGGACTGGGTACACATTTCTCCTTTCTCCCGTCCCTTTTCTCTTGTCACCCGCCGTAAAACCTTAAAAAAAAACTAATGTATGGGAAGCTCATTTCAACAGAAATCGATCTATTATCTTGTGTTTTGATGGCTTGTCCCCGTCCTGTCCTTTCACAAGACAGAAGTGTTGTTTATTCTGCTTCAAGAACCCCGATAATTTTTTCACTGACTGTTAAGCTGTCTCTTTCATTGAATTTGTAAGTCTGATGCACGCCGTTTCCGATTTTTGATAAAGTATAAATTAATACAAATCATAGAAACGCAGGATTGAGTGAAAAACGGCACATCTTTTGTGACACTTTTAGTCAATTTCGTTTAAAATGGTTGGAATATATATAATGCGCCACTGATGTGTTTTACTTATAGAGGATGCATATATATATATATTCTCAGATATTTTTATTGCATAATTTTTACGAATGACAGAATGTTGACTTGGTCTTTCAAATGTACAGTTTGCAAGGTTTATCCGCAAATACGCACACAACCCACACGTTTACATCATTCGAAATATATGTTATTTTATCAATCACTTTTACAACTGACGGAATGTTTCTAATCGTATTTTTTTTTATGGATGCATTAAAAATGTGTCTTTCAGACACACCTATTGTATTGTGTCGTCCTGAACATACCTGAAGTATTTGCCACCGGACATTTTACAACCCCTAATCAAACAAACTTCTATGCATATCAGTCAATGGTAACAGGTGATTCTACACATGCACGGACTCACTATAAAATCCGGGAAATAGTTAGTTTTTAGTCTTTCTCCGTATATATATAAGAGATCATAATAAAGTAGTGACGACGCTCGGAGTATTTTTATGAGGTCGTTTTCTGAATTTTTCGTTTCTGTTCTCTACCTTTAGTTTGCTTCAACCAAATGTTATAAAATTTATACGTAATGCTTTATAATGGTTTATATTTATGCAAGAGGGGGCATCATCAATGTCCCATGGACACATTCATTCAAACTCAGAGTCTTGTACATGTATTAGTACACAAGTATGACCAAATTTAAACACCTCCCCTTCCGACTGATAGTTGTGGGCATAAAAGTTAAAAGACGACATCAAAAGTTCAATGTAGGATAAAAAAAAAAAACTTAATTCACATAGTTTGTTCACTGACCCCCTCCTCCCTTTTAACTTAATTTGGGAAAAATTTGATTGACCAATATGGATATATGTAAAATCGATGTCAAATTAATAAAAACTTGCAGCAACTTTTATCCCCCCCCACCCCCCCCCCCCCCCCACCCCAAACTATTTGAATTCAGTTTTTTTTTATCCTACATTGATCTTTTGATGTCATCCCTAAGTTGATCACTGTTTTCTCTCATTGACTATGGTCAGTCCCAAAGTGTTACAAGACAAAATGATTCTTTGTAAAAAGATGCTATTAAAGATGACTTTCTCCTTTGGTGATCAACAAACAAAATATTTTTGTGTTTTACAAAAATGACAACATGAACACATAACGCCCATTTCCGTAAAAACGAGTTCGGGGACATACCAATTTTATTAGCTCATTATAATGCAAATAGTTTTAAAAATCCTAAAGTTCACAGTTTTTTACAAAAACGGTGGACCCGGAAAAAGGATATTTTTGGCTTTTTGTTGCCATGGCAACGGGTTTTTTTTAACCAAAAAATAAAAAAATCTTGTTTTTAGGAACTTTTTATGATTTTTTTAATTAAAATTTATTATTAATGAATGGACCACAATTATTCATACATGTTTTTGGAGTTTTTTTCAAACAGAAATATTCTCGATTCACTGATATATTTTTATAGTTATAAAAGGCAAAACCCTTCGGAATTTTTTGTACTCAATGCTATAAAACGTTTTACTTTATTTGGTCTTTTTAAAAAGATACGATTCTCGATTTATACCTGCGTCACACATCAGCGTATAGCAGCGACGTACGCCAAGCGTGGTCAAAATCCATGTACGCTGCCAATGCATTAATAATTTTGGACGCATTCAAATCGTTAATCATATATGTATCGTGTTCACAACGAGCGTATGAGAAGCTTACATGTGCATTTATCGGGCGTTCAAGTAACGTATTATTTTATCAGTTGCTGTCAAACGTCGTAGCATTTAGTTCAGTTGTTCTCGTTGGTATCAACTGTTAAAATAGTTATCAAAAGTACCAGGATTATAATTTTATACGCCAGACGCGCGTTTCGTCTACATAAGACTCATCAGTGACGCTCAGATCGAAATAGTTAAAAAGCCAAATAAATACAAAGTTGAAGAGCATTGAGGATCCAAAATTCCAAAAAGTAAAAAGGCGTATTTGTCATTTAATTCCCTTAGTTTATATATATTTCGAAAAAAAGCTTTGCATTGCCTGTTTCCAAATCTTCATAAAGGAACGTTTAGGAAACAAGCTACTAGTTTGTTCATGGACATACATAGTCATACAAAGTAACATAAACTGTAAACCAACTTATTTCGTCAATAGTTTATTTTGCCTTAACCCTTTTAGTACACTTAACTGCGATTTAATTTCCTGATTTTCAAATTTACTTGATGCCGTAAGATAGAGAAAAATCAAAAGTTTTACCAATTCGAGATGATTTATATTCGCGGTATTTTTCTCCTCTCGTAAGTTAGGGAAATAAATCACTTGCAAAAATAAGTTGGGTTACAGTAGTCATTCAGTTTCTTCTGGCATCTCATTAAGACATCGCTTCATTCACTACAGTCTTTGACTGTCAATAAACATTCGGTCCGTTGTTCTATACAATGTAAAACTACACTCAATATGGCATATAAAGTGAAGTATTGCTAAGCACATATGGAACAGATATGAGAATGATTAGACAGATATGAGAATGATTAGACAGATATGAGAATGATTAGACAGATATGAGAATGATTAGACAGATATGAGAATGATTATACAGAAATGAGAATGATTAATGAGAATGATTATACAGAAATGAGATTGATTAATGAGAATGATTAGACAGAAATGAGAATGATTAGACAGAAATGAGAATGATTAGACAGAAATGAGAATGATTTGACAGAAATGAGAATGATTGGACAGAAATGAGAATGATTGGACAGAAATGAGAATGATTAGACAGAAATGAGAATAAAAGACAAAAATACTTACCGAGTGACAATTCCAACCTTCCTTAATACTGACCCTTATTCTCAAAGCTTACGTTTTTCACCCTTCTACCTCATTAGCGTATGGTTTGCATAATATAATTGAATCCCATTTATACACAGGGTTAACTTACTGTTATTTAAAAAAATAATGCGATGTTTTAATTATCGCAAAAAAATGCGATAGGGCTATAATCGCAATAATTTTTACTGGCATTTAAAAAAAATTATACGAATTAAACAGGATTTTTTACAATATCGCAAAAAAAAATCGCATTTTAGTACACAATGTCAAAATCGCAATAGTAAATGCACGCAATAATTTATGAATTTACAAAAAATCAGTTGTTTGTTACCGGATTTGATAGAAAGTCAACATTTATATGCATAGAAAATTGCTTCACAAAAATAAACTAAACTAGATTTGCCATTGCAAGCAATAGCGGATGGCACCCTTTCCCCATTGCCAGGTGAGCGGCAGCCATTTTGAAAATTCCAAAGTCAAAGAGCTCATCTACAGTTGTCTATCAATATTCTTGTAAAGTTTCATCAATTTTGGAGCATTTTGATTTTTTTGAAATTTTTGCTATTTCCATGGTAACGGGTACCATTTCCAAAATTCCAAAGACAGGTGCCACTTTGGGACATGCCATGTTACATATCCATGAAGTTGTAGAAGGTTTGATACTTATATTGTTGCAGGAAATGCAGCTTCAATGTGTTTTCCCATAGGGCCAATGTTAAACTTTCGCCCTGTTTCCATGACAATGGCGGCCATTTTGGAATTTCCTAATATTGTAACAACATCTAGACATACCAAGGAACATTACCATAAAGTTTCATCCAGCTAGGTCTTATAATGAAAGATTTAGAATTTGCATTTTTTTTCACATTTTATCAGTTTCCATGGCAACAGCAGCCATCTTGATGATGCCATACCCTGTTTGCAAAAGTTCATATGCTGGGTAACATTATGGTATAGTTCCATGACCATTCCATCATACAGTGCCAAGATATGGCCTGGACAAAAAGCGTGGAAGAAAAATAAAAATAATAATAAGAAAAAAAGAAACGTAGAATAACAATACGTCACCCCAACTCCGTTGAGGGTGCCATAATAAACTCATCATAGATACAAGGATTGCTTTATTAACGCCGTACGCGCGTTTCGTCTATAAAAGTCTCATTAGTAACGTTCGAATCAAAAAATGTTAAAATACCAAATATAGTACGAAGTTGGAGAGTATTGTGGACCACATATTTCTAAAAAAAAGAAAATTGCCAAATACAGCTGAGGTTATCTATTACTGAGGTAGAAAAGCCTTAGTTTTTCAAAAGTTTAAAGTTTTGTTAACAGTTAAAGTCAGTAGCCTAATACTTACACTATGTCATTTTATTTTGGCAGAAAAACAAGGCAATAATAAACACATCTTTATTGATTTATATTAACATACAAAAGCACATGATTGGTCCACACAACATGTCTTTTTGCATATACACATCTAAGATTAGCGGCGGCCAACGCCATTGCCGCCAGGAGGCGGCACAGGTGCAGGTGTGGTAGTCGTGACAAGGACAGGAACCTGAACAACAATCTGCTGAGCAGGAGCTGAAATAGAAAACCAATTCATAAATTGCAAAATATCAGTAATATAAAAAAGAAGATGTGGTATGATAGCCAATGAGACAACTATCCACAAGAGACCAAAATGACACATACATTAACAACTATAGGTCACCGTTCGGTCTTCCACAATGAGCAAAGCCCATACCGCATAGTCAGCTATGAAAGGCCCCGATATGATAATGTAAAACAATTCTTTATGTCAGCATACGAACATGGTGTGTGCTAAAGTCTACATTTAATGTATACATTTTATTTTTCAGGTCTGCCTGCATACGAACCTGTTGTATGCAGAACGGCCAATATTGAATCAAATACTGTATTTCGCAGGTCTGTTTGCCTGCATCTGAACCGGGTTGTCAGGAGCCTGTAGTTGACGTTGGTTCATGTATTTCTTTTTCTTAAATTGTTTTTCTATAAATTAGGTGGTTAGTTTTCTCAATTGCATTGTTTCATATGTTTCCTGTTGGGCGTTTTATAGCTGACTATACGATATACGATATAGTAATTGTTGAAGTCTGTGCGGTTGCCTATAATTGCACTCCATTTGGACTTAGGTGGATAGTTGTCTCTTTAATAATAATCCCACATCTCCTTATTTTTACAAGGATGTTGTATGATGTTCTCCTTGTTTTGGAAAAAATGTACATTTGTCACACGAATTGTCCAAACAAATAAAAAATAAATTCTTTGCAAAGATTTTGATAGCACATTTCAAGTGTTTTCAAATAAGTATAATATGTACCTGCTGCTGCTGCTGCTGGTGGTGCTGGTGCTGCTGCTGCTGCTGCTGCTGGTGGTGCTTGTGCTGCGCTCAAAGCCGCTACTGCAATAAAATAATAAATATGTTTGATATACTACTATGGCAAAATAATGCAATACAAAGCAAATTAGAAAAAGAGGAATAACAAAATACAACGCTAAAAATCAACGGAACAAGTGTAAAACAACTGCCATATTCTTGTCTTAGTACAGGTATTTTATTTTAATGATATGTTAAGTCTGGTTTTATACCTATCCAAACCTCCTAGTTGTTTAACATATGTTTATAGTTTCGTTATATTAATTTGTTTTAAATAAGATTCCAATCCAGGGCTAGAATAGAGCTCTCGTAGGACAAGGTTAGGCAAGTATTGAAAAAAGTAAAATCACAAAAATACTGAACTTAGAGGAAAATCAATTCGGAAATTCCATAATCACATGGCAAAATCAAATAACAAAACGCATCAAACTGTCATATTCCTAACTTGGTACAGGCATTTTCAAATGTAGAAAATGGTGGATTAAACCTGGTTTTATAGCGTTAACCCTCTCACTTTGATGACAGTCTCATCAATATTTACATTGATGCGTTAACTAAACAGACACAATAAATAAAATAGTCAGAATATGGGTACATCCGTCATCATCGTATAACAATTTTAAAAGGAACAATTTTAATAACAGAACACAAAAACATCTATCTACAAACACATTCATTGATTTGTGTGTCTGACGTCAGAAAATTTTATACGTCACATAGATTTGTCGTTCAATGTGCATACAAACAATTTTAAAATTTACCTAGGCAATGTTAGCATACAGGGTTAAAAAATCAAAAGTATGTAATAATAAATTTCAGAAATAGACTGAGATTTAAACTAGTCCAAAAGTTATATATAGAATTTATTAGAATCCACAAATAGTTAATTTCACTACGCGGTTGAATGATTTTGACGTTTGTGGTTCAACGTATATTGTAATTCATAAAAGAAATATATCATAATAACATAAAATAAAACAATATCATACAAAAAACACCACTAAAAAATGAAAGACAATACAAACACATTGACGAGATGTATAAGTACCGAGCCACGTCAAACGAATATCACATAAAACCATTCAACATTAAAATTTATTGAACCGATTGACCATAGTTTACAATAGCATAGAGGTGAAAATGTCCGACGATGATTGTAAACTAATTTTAAAAACGGTGATATTTTCATTTAATGTTTAACTGAAAATAATAAAAATTAATTGAAACTTTAATTGATATGTTCTTAACAATCCTAAGGTTACTAAAAATATGCTTTTTGTATCTCAAGTATTGTTTTACTATCAGCCTTGATAGAGGCAGTCAAAATTTATTACTTTGGGGAAAGTTTTTAGCGTATACTATGATTAAAATATAGCTAGTTATATATCCTTTTGAAACAGACGTAAACTTTTTAATTCAGTAATTTGTTTTTTTTTAAATCAGAAGCTGAACTAAGCCAATTTTGGTAATTTTCTTTCTGTTCTTGCTACTCCAGAGAAAAGCATTTTTTAGGTATCAAAGAATATTAAAAATATCGAAATTTTATAAACCTGATGGTTTTCTTAATTTCTAGTGCATTGTTCACATTCCCGTTCTTGTTGCAAACCTGTGTCAATATTCGCAAGTTTCCTTCGATAACAAAGTAATAAATAGTAGAAATTTTAAAGTAGAAACTGATATTTTTCCTTTTGAATATTTGGGAGAAGATATGTTTAAACATTAACACTAACCAAAAATGAAGGCGTTTAAAAACTTTTGAGTGACTACAAACTGTATAAATATTTTTGTTTATATTATAATCATTATTATTATTATCATTTTATGCTTTTATCTAATTGTTTTTAAGTAATAAAAAATAAAAGTATTTTTTTCGTATGAACAACATATCAAAGATCAGTTTTCATCAACCAGAATATTACACATTTTATACATGGTTTTATTATCCATTAAAAGTTTAGAACATAGATGATAAAATGGTATGACAGTAGACATCATGATAATCATTATCAAGTTCTGTTGAAACCATCAATTAGAAAGTCAATTCGCCTTTTCAGAATCTAAAGGACTATGGGTAATCTCATTGTTCGTACCCCAAGATGAAAATAACGTTAATGCATTGGTTTAATTTCCATTGTTTGGAATGTTTTAAACCAATCACAATAGTTGGTGTACGTTTTTGAAAATATTACCCAGAATGCATTAGATTCTGAAAAGGCGAATTAACATTATTGTGATTGTAAAACAATAACAGAAATTAGTGGACAATTTTATATCCAGCTGAATCACGCTTCCGGGTGCGGGATTTTCTCGCAGTGTTGAAGACCCATTTGAGGCCTTCGGCTGTTTCCTGGTTTTTTTGGTTGTTTTTTCTTTGACACATTCCCAATTTCAATTCTCAATTTTATTCATCATGTACTTTTCAAACAAAAATAATAAAATATCAATCCGTATAAATGTTTTCCAGCATACAATTCTACCAATAGTTAAACAGAACATGTCTTCATGATAAAACTTTCATTGCAGAGTTTAGCTATAACATAATTTATTAAAAAGTATCAACGAACGTAAAACAATAAGTAGTAAATGTTTTCTGTACCAATTCAGGAATATGGCAGTTGTTATCCATTTGTTTGATGTGTTTGAGCTTTTGATTTTACCATTTGATTAGGGACTTTCCATTTTGAATTTTTCTAGGAGTTCAGTATTTTTGTGATTTTACTTTTTTGTTTACTAGTACTTACAAAGGAGGGGTAATGCTAACAGGGCACCTAGCGCACCACCAAGACCACCCATCATGCCACCGCCACCGCCAAATCCACCACCACCGCCAAATCCACCACCATCGTCTTCGACAACTATAACTTCCTCACCACCAGCAAAACCACTTACATTAACAGGACCATGTGTTAATCCAATGAAAACGGTTATGACAAGGATGGCTAGTTTGAAATGCTCCATCTATTTACAAAACAAAGTACTTATACAATACAATGCAAGATAAAGACCATTCAAAATAGATAAATGTTTACTTCACTAAAAATACACACGTAAAGTCGTAACTTTGCATTTATTTTTCGTTTTTGTGACATTGCATTAACATAAATCTAAAAATTAAACTATTAAAAAAATAGATATTATGTTCTTCGCAAAGCAATTCTGTGATTGTCGGTACAACTAAATTTGTGTAACTTTTTTGACACAATTTAAAATTTTCTATCACCAAAAAAACCCCATTAGTCTTGAGAATGAAGATAAATTTGTCTTGTATTTTCTTCTTTAAAAAAATCAAATGAATAAAAAAAAAAAGGCAACAGTAGTATACCGCTGTTCAAAATTCATAAATCGATAGAGAAAAAACAAATCCGGGTTACAAACTAAAACTGAGGGAAACGTATCAAATATAAGAGAAATACGACACAACACCGAAACGTAACACACACAGAAACGAACTTTAATGTAACAATGGCCATTTTACTGACTTGGTATAGGGCATTTTATGAAAAAATGGTGAGTTGGACCTGTTTTTGTGGCATGCCAAACCTCCTGCTTTAATGACAGTGTTAATTATAACATTAAAATGACAACATTACACGACAGGGTTACAATAAATAAACAGATTAATAGGAGAAAATATAGGACGAGGAAAACAAACGAATAATAGCCATCCAAAGGTAACAGGTTAAAAAATATGTTTATACACCAGACGTGCGCTACGTCCACACAAAACTATGCTCAGGTGTAAAAAGTTTGTAAACCATAACAACTACCAAGTTGAAGATCGCCGAGGACCAAAAGTTCCAAAAAAGTTGGGAGGCCAGGGTTATCCGCCTGGGACAAAAATATCATTATTATCAAGAACAATACATAGTTTTGCAAACAGTATATTTTATAAAATGACTATATCATAGATATACCTGATTGAACTGAAGTGGTGACTAGCTATAGGATAAAAAACGAATACATTACAAAATCACAGCCCTCTAAGCCATAGGCAATGCACCGCCCAAAGTGACGTCACATATAAATTTTTAAAACGTGGTCCGAAAATTAAGAGAATTAGGATGAAATTCAAGATTAGATTTGTATGACTCATCTAACATATATTAATAACAGTGAAAATTATAATACTAATTAATATTTAAGTTAAAAGTTAAAAATTAAGTTTTGTGGTTGTTTCTTCTGATCAAAAATCTTCTGATTAAAAATCAAATGAAGAAACAAAAAATAACTCTTCCAAGAAATCAAAGATTGAAAAATATTCAACTAAAAACAAATAAATGAAAAAAAAGAATAACTCTTCCGAAAAATCAAATATTATACAATTACTGTCTTTTGATGAAATTAATATGCGGTTTATTGACTTTTGAAAAATTATATTCACTGAGGCCGACATAATAATAATACCAATATGGAATACTATTCGATATTTGATTTCTCGGAAGAGTTATTCTTTATTTTTCATTCATTTGCCTTTAGTTAAATATTTTTTCGATCTTTGATTTCTTGGAAAAGTTATTTTTTGCTTCTTCATTTGATTTTTTTAAAGAAGAAAATACAAGATTGGTATTATTTTAGTAGGTTTCTCTACATCAATTGGATTTTGAATAAAAACGCATATTCACCTGATTAAGTGTTATTCAGCGCGGTAAACGTCACGCGTTTTTACATGCAACGTTATGGTAAAATGTTTCATGTAAAATTTGTTTCGATATATGCTTGTCATTAAATACATTTTCTTCTCTCGGAATATGGAATAAAACAATAACTGTCTTTTGTTGGTCCCTTATTGAATATTTTTCAACAATCTATTAAAGACTTAGCTCTTCTCAAAGCATTCAAAACCAGAAATAAGAAATAGATCATGTGTTCTTAAATTTCGTCTCACAACCTCAATCATAAAGATAATTCGGAAATAATAACTGAATGTTATCTTATTATGTTTTTGTTTATCGGTTTAGTATTTTATTATTAAGTCACAAAATTGATAGTGTTATCTAAATGAGATCTGTTCTTAGTTCTAATTTCATGTTCCATCCACCAAATTCAAAATTGCAAAAAGGCAGAAATACATTTGATTTACCTTGATTGTCTCTGGATGTCCTGTCGAGTATGACATGCGTTCCCGTTATTTACATATGCTGTGATAAGGAAGTAAAGCCTACAGGATACTATAGAAGGTAATTAAACCTTGTCAATCTTATAGGAAAACACGATGAATACAACTCTAAATGATTATATAATTTACGTTTTAGAAAGTACATGTATAAGGGAAAACCATGTAATATTTTGTTTACATGTGCATTTATTCAGAATCGTGTTTGTAGACATAGAAGTTATTATCCGTGTTTGCGTACCAACATCGACTAAATAAAGGCAACAGTAGGATACCGCTGTTAAAAAAGGTCATTAATTGATTGAAAGCAAACATATTCGCGTTACAAACTAAAACTGAGTGAACATATCAACTATGAAACAACGAAACATTGAAGTGCAACAAAAAACAAAACAACAATGCAACACACATAGAAACTAACTATCAGAAACAACTGCTGTTTGCATGGCTTAGTGCAGGACATTTTGAGACAAAATGGTGGATTGACCCTTGTTTTGTGGCTAGCAAAACCTTGCGCTTTTATGGCAATATTAAATATAACACTATAATGACAACATCACATAACAGGGATTTATCGATACCTAATGAAGGTTAATCAAGAAACATGAACACACATGAAAATGAATTATTGACGTAGGAAACAAACACCCCAAATTTTTTTTTTCAAAGGTAACACACTGCATGAACGCATGCGTTTACTAATATTTAATTTTTCAATAAATTTCTTTCTACTGAAGTTTAGAAATATACTTGAAATTTAAGGCAAATTATACTACAAGTTTGTCAGAAAATACTGAATTGATTCGATTTGAAAATTAATTCACATTGAAGTAAATTTACAATACAATATATTTCAAGTTTATCAGAATTTATAAAAAGTTTTTTAGTTGGAATTGAAGAACGAATAACTCGAATTTAAAATATTTTCTACTTCTAATTTATGAGAATTTAATTTGTTATGTTTTTTGGAAATTTAAAGTCTAGTTAAATTACAATTGACCCCATCCTTAATGAGAGTTATTTTTATAGTATACATATAGTTAGGAGTGGTTTAAAGCAAATTTGCAAAATATAGCATTAATTTTATATTCAAGTTATTCTATTCTTTTTTCGTCTTTGCATTTGTTCACTGAATTATCGGATAACGAGAAAAGTTACTATACATTACTTTTGTGCAGACATTTGAGACAACAGTTATTCAATCTGAGGTTGGATATATCGGCTAATAAATCATTTATTAAAAAAGACTATGTTTGGGTCAAATTTCAAGAAGTTGATACTAATTCTTTACTCCCCTTTCCATTATCATATAACTTCTTTTACATTGCAAATTCCTATTTTCCTCGTACATAATTTAACAATTTTGGGGTTATTAAGAAATAAGGCTTTTGGTTTTCTCAATTTAATTGTTTCATAGTTTGTATGTCGGGGCTTATTGTAGCCGACTATACGGTATAGGGGTTTTCTCATGGTTGAAGGACGTTCTGTACGGTTGCCTATAACTTAAATCCACTTCATCTGAATTTTGATGGATATATGTATATATATATATATATATATATAAGTACGTCTGAGTCAGTGACAACCCTACAACAGATGTATCCATCGGATCGCCATCAATGATGGTGATACATGGCTGTGTACATAATGTATATATACAACTCGTCTAAACATCAACCCAACAATGTTAGATCTGTAAATATATATATATATATATATATATTCATTAAATAAAATAATAGAATAAGTAAAAAGTTAACAGTTCCATTCTATCGATTTCATCCTTTACTTTTTACTTATTTTATTATTTTATTTAATGAATATATATATATCTGCACATGTGAAAATTATTTTTTACGCCTATATATATATATATATATAGTTCAATCTTAGTTGTCTCATTGGCAAATATGCCACATCTCCTTATTTTCATAAACATCAAATATGGTGTATTATGCTATTAAACTGTTTAATCATTCGTATATTATTCTGCATTATTTATATTCCTTTGCATTATCAGTATAGTCAGGGTTTTAATTTTTGCAATAAATTAGCATACTATTTATACTACTAATACTAAATCATTGAAATTTTGCATGTAGACATATCACACTTATTACAATATTTTAGGCGAAAAACAAATTGGTGTCACCGATGTTATTTTCGAGATATGACGTCATCAAAAAGTAAAGAATCGCGTTATACCGAAAAATAGAAATAGCGCTCTAAGTTGCTATTTGAAGGCAAAATTATTGAAAAAAAGATGTTTTACTGGTAAAACTAAAACAGTCAATTGTAACTTTTACCTTATACACATTTATTTTTCTCAGTTTCGTTGTTTTTCAAGGCCTTTGAACATTTCCCGCCGTTTTTAATTCCGATTTCTTATAGATTTTTCTTGAAATAAAAAAAATCTACTAATGTTTTTTCCTTCAAACTTCTGCATAAGTTGCAGCTTCAGGGGAGATTTTAAAACCATAAATAAAAATGGGGGGTCACCGATGTTTTAAATCCGCTAAAACGGAAACAATCTTATTGTCGATTTTTGGCGGGAACTATAACTAACGTTATAGAACGACGTTGCTAGCATAGGAGCATTTCTTGCAATGCTTGGAACTATTGGGTTGAACTAAACCTTTTCACTACAAAATATAATAACATTTTTCAGGGTATTTCGATTATTCATTGATATTTTTATCAATCTATCAAAACGTTAAACATTAAATACAGGAACAGTTTATTATAAAGTAATTGTCAAAGTTGAAGTCATCTACATTTTTTAATTGCATTCGTTGTATAGGGAAAACGATTGTCTGCCTCGTGCCGTATTAAAGAAATAATTTACGGCTTGCAGATAAAGAATCTTCTACTTCGGAAGACTGATGGTATCCGGACTGAAAGTAACACGTTCCATTTAGACTGCAAACATAATAAAGTCACTAACTTGTATATTCGCACCGGGAAGATAAAACCTGATATGCCGTGCTTAAAAATCCACAGACTCGGCACTTTAAAAAAAAGCCCTTAAGACACCATTTTCGGGAGAAATTTGAAATTGGTTAACATTTCCGTAATAACACAACGCTCAATATACGTATATATATATATAATCGAACCAAATTAAGTTCGACTTCCAGCTAGGTAAATTTTGAGTTCGAGTTTTATTTTGATTTCGAACAATTATTCCAGTAAGATTTCTAGTCAAAGCTAGAGTTACACTTAGAAACTTCCGAGTTATACTGTTAAATAGAGTAAAAATTCTGGAAAGAGTACATACACATTTTGAGATCGGATGAAATTAAGAGTAAGAAATATTGCAGTTTCTATTTTCTGTTGGTGCAACTCTCTTTCTTTGAAATTATATTCTTTTATCACATTTATCTTTCATTATGGTATATGTACTTTTTTTTGCCAATACTGATTAATGATAGTTGATTTGAAAATAACTGATTGAATCGGTGTGTCAATTTAAGCACTCTCTGCTATATCGTATTGGCTTTTTTTTTAAAGAACCAAAGAATGAGAGGTTAATTAGCTACCTTTGTATTAAAAAACTAGTTGTTCTTTTCAGTCATGGTCGGAATCCGACAATCTGACTGTATCACTGTCGACAGGCAAGTGATCACATTGTGTGATCTGAACTAGCATTACTAGATTTTTTTCATTGTTTTCATGAATTTTGCAAAATTTTCAGTGGCGAATAATTTACATGATCATCAGCACAAAACTTTTGTCTATATGAGTGGAATATTCCTTCACCAGACGGACCATTAATGTGTTGGTTACATTTAAGCAGTACTCTGTGAGACATGTAACTCTACATAAAT